>NW_023637644.1:0-42635 GCF_015220235.1 Choloepus didactylus | reverse complement strand
TGCCTTATCTTGGACACTCTATGACCTTAAGACTGTAACTGTGAAACCAAATAAACCCCCTTTATAAAAGCCAATCCATCTCTGGTGTTTTGCATTCTGGCAGCATTAGCAAACTAGAACACAGGGGAACCTGAGCCCTGCAGCGTCCCCGCCTGATGCACCAATGGGTCCAGCTGAAGCCTAAGGGTCGGGCTCCACCTAGTCGCGCGGGGGCTTCCCTGCAGAGCCTGCGGCATGATGGGCGCGTGTGCCTCGGGCCCCCTGCGTGTTCGGGGCGCCCCTTTCCCCTGCCTCGCCCCAGGGTTCAGTAGAGGCAGGAGCACCGGGGCCCAGGAGCTGGCTGCTGTGTGGAGCGCTCAGGGCGGCGACACTTGGGAGGGAGATCCCAGGGTTCTGAAACAGGCACAGGGGCCTGGAGACACACTCAGGCAGGGGCCCGTACACGCCCACCTCCTGGCCCCAAAGTGCCATATCCCTCAGGCCAGCTGCCTGGCTCCCCAGGCGTGGTTCCCTGGGCACGTTGTGGACAGTGGCTTGAGCCAGCCCTGGGAATGGTCTGGAATTGCTGCCTGGAGGGAGAATCCACAAGGTGACCCTGCTCTCCTGGAGGTACCAGGTAGAGCTCCAGTCCCTGAGTGCCAAGTGGGTGAGAGAGCCACAGGCCTGCTCCTGGCCGATGCAGGGGAGGGAGACTGGCCTTGGGGGCTTCCAGGTGAGGTGACCACTGGATTCACCCTCCCACCACAATTCAAATTCAGTAGGGGGAGGACATCAGAGCTTCCCAAATTGGAATTGGGGTGGGTGGTAGGGCCACCCCAGACCTCTTTTGCCCTGGTTATCCCTTTGGTAGGAGGAGAATATTATCCACAACCTTCACAATTCTTCATCCATAATATTCAGCATACAAAGTTAAGAAGCATACTTTAAAATAAGACCAAATGATATGTTATTTAAATAAAAATGTATTTAAAACCATAGGGCTGTACAACACAAACAATAAACCCTAACGTAAACAATGGCCTCTGGTTGATAGTATAATTATAATGATACTGTTTCATCAATTGTAGCAAACATACCACACTAATGCACAATGTGGGTAATAGGGCAAACAATGCTGGAGTAGTGTTCTAGTTTGCTAATGCTGCCAGAATGCAAAACACCAGAGATGGATTGGCTTTTATAAAAGGGGGGTTATTTGGTTACAAAGTTACAGTCTTAAGGCCATAAAGTGTCCAAGGTAACACATCAGCAATTGGGTACCTTCCCTGGAGGATGGCCAGTGGTGTCTGGAAAACCTCTGTTAGCTGGGAAGGCACATGGCTGGCATCTGCTCCAAAGTTCTGGTTTCAAAATGGTTTTCTCCCAGGATGTTCCTCTCTAGGCTGCAGTTCCTCAAAAACATCACTCTTAGTTGCACTTGGGATATTTGTCCTCTCTCAGCTTCTCTGGAGCAAGAATTTGCTTTTAACAGCTGTCTTCAAACTGTCTCTCATCTGCAGCTCCTGTGCTTTCTTCAAAGTGTCCCTCTTGGCTGTAGCTCCTGGTTGAAATTTCAGTCACGGCTGCACTGAGTTCCCTCTGCCTGTCAGCTCATTTTTATGGTTCCACTGATCAAGGCCCACCCTGAATGGGTGGGGCCATGCCTCCATGGAAATATCTAATCAGAGTTATCACCTACAGTTGTGTGGGGCACATTCCATGGAAACACTCAAAGAATTCCAATCTAATCAGCACTAAAATGTCTGCCCCACAAGATTGCATCAAAGATAATGGCGTTTGGGGGACATAATACATTCAAACCAGCACACTCCTCTTTTGCCCCTTCAAACGAAGGCTGAAAAATCCTGTTGATAGGAAAACAAGCAGCTCCAACAGGGCTTTTCACCCAGGAGCCACGGCTTCCCCCTGGAGGAGATAGCTGACTCTGGAAACAGGATTAACACTTAGATCACAGGTACTAAAAGCTTTAGAAACATTGATTCAATCAGCATCACACCAGAAGAAATTTTATTATTTTGTTATGATTATCCCATTTCACAAGTGAAGAAAGAGAGAGGGTGAGTCATTTGCCCAAGGGCACACTGTTGAGAAGGGGTGAACTTGGGTTTTAGATCCTGGCAGCCTTTTTCAGAGTCCATGGGATTCATGCTCAAAGGTGGACAGTTGTGACAGGAGTGGGGCTGGAGAGAGGTCATCCAAGGGGCATGGAATGTAGGTCCACAACTGCTGTTGGATCAGTGGGGGCTTGAAGGTTGACATTTGAGATAGGGGTTCCATGGACAGGAGATGGTCCAGGGGCCATTGAGGGTGGGTCCACGGCTGCTGGTGGATCAATGACTGTTGGGGCAGGGGTTCTGCAGATGGGAAGTGGTCCTAGGGTCTCTGAGTGTAGGTCCATGACTCCCAGTTAATCAGCAGGGGCTGGAAGGTGGACAGTCGGGACAAGTGTTCTGCACATGGGATGTCATCCAAGGGGCATCAAGTGTGGGTCCACAACTGCTGGTGGATGAGTGGGAGCTCTAAGATGGATGGTGGAGACAGGAGGTCTGCAGGTGGGAGGTGGTCTAAGTTTCACCATGTACAGGTGTGCAGCTGCTGGTGAATAAGTGGGATCTCAAAAATGGACAGTTGGTGCATAGGGTCCACAGGCAGGAAGTGGTCCAAGGGACACTGAGTGTGGGACCATGGCTGCTGGTGGGTCAGTGGGGGCTTGAAGGTGGACAGTTCTGACAGGAGTTTTGCAAACTGGAGGTCATCCAAGGATCAGTATGTGTTGTTCCATGACTGCTGGTAGATCAGCACGGGCTTGAAGGTGGATGGTTGGGACAGGGTTTGGCATGTGGGAGGTGGTAAAATGGTTGCAGTTTGTGGGTCTGTGGCTGCAGGTGGATCATCAGAGGCTTGAAGGTGGACAGTTCTGGCAGGACTTGTGCACACTGGAAGTCATCCAAGGGGCATTGAGTGTGGGTCCATGACTTCTGGTTGATCAGCTGGGGTTTGAAGTTGGGCAATTGGGACATGGGTTCTACAGGTGGTAGGTAGTTCAGTTGTTGCTGCTTGCAGGTCTGTGGCTGCCAGTATATTGTCATCTTGAAAGTGGACAGTACTGACAGGAGTTGTGTACACCTGCTGTCTTCCAGGGGGCAGTGTGTGTTGTTTCACCAGTGCTAGTGGATCAGTGGGGGCTTGAAGTTGTGCAGTTGGGACAGGGGTTCTGCAGGTGGCTGGTGGTCCAAGGATCAGTGACTGCATGTCCACCTCTGCTGTTGGATCAATGTGGGCTCAAAGCTGGATGACTGAGACAGGGGTGGTGCAGGTGGTTGGTCTACTGTGTGTCCACAGGTGTCAGTGGATCAGCGGAGCTCAAAGGTGGATGGTTGGAACAGGGTTTCCCCAGGCAGGAGGGGGTACATAGGGTGTCGAGTGCAGGTTGGTATATTCCATGGCCCACAATGGGGAGTGAAGGGGGATGTGGTCCAGGGGGACCTCCCTGTTTGGGCGGGGTTCCTGGTATGGCGTGTGTGTGTGGGGAGGACCCCTCAACTGACCTGAGCAGCTCGGCCAGAAGGAGCAGGAGCAGCAGCAGCGGCACCATCTCGGCTCACTCAGCCTTTCTGCTCAGCCTCAGGCCCTGGCAACTGCCTTGGATCCAGGCCCCGCCCCCAAACCCACCCACCAATCAGCTGGCAGGACTCAGCTTGCTTCTTGTGACATCACCGCCTTTTCTCCCCGTGAGGTCACCTTCCCCTCCCACATGACGTCAGCGCCCTCCATCCCCCCAGCCCCCTGCTTGTGCCCTGCTGACTCCCTGCCCAGGGGACCTTCCCCACCACCATCCTCCCTCCGTGCAGCCCCCGCCTGCCTCAGTCTGTCCTGGATGTGGCCACTGGGTTGGGGGTGGTGACCAGCACTCGGGCCTTACCTGAAGTGACTGTGGGCAGCCTGGGGAGCTGCCACCACCACGTTTCCTCAGGGACCCGGAGGGCTCTGGGATGGGGCAGGGAGGGGGACTCCCAGTACCATGGTGCGGTTTAGCCCAGAGTCCTGCCCCTGCCCAAAGCCATGACCAACTCACTGCAGGTGGGTCTGGGGTCTCCATGGGGAACATGCTCACCCCTCACCTGCCAGTGCTGCCCCCACTCCCTTTGCTGGTGGAGCTTCAGGCTCTGACACTGGGTCTGTGGACTGAGAACTTCAGGGGAGGGGAGACACCAGTGCAGGGAAGGGGAGACCCCAGTGCAGAGGTGGGTGCTGGGAAGGCTCCCACACCAGCAGGGGCCTTGCGCTCAGGAAATGCATGTCTGGGCCAGTCACACTCTTGCCTCCTGGGCTGGGCTGGGAGCACTCCGGGGGTGTGAAAGCAGCTCCTGCCTCAATGCCTTCCCCCTAACAGCAGGAGCTCACTGGGGTCCACAGGCCCAGTCTAATAGGACAGTGTCTCCCTGGCTCCCTGACCCCCTGGGGTGATCATATGATGAACTCTTAGCAGAGGGACGCTGCAGGGTTTCTACAGAAGATCTGACAGGGAGCAGCAGCCCCATCACTGCCATTCCAGGGAAAGGTCTGCTGGGCTCTCTCCCCTGATGAGCCACTGGGCTCCCAGGAAGGGGCTCCTCACCCTCTCACACCTGTCAAGTTCTCTCCTCAGCCACTGTGACATTTTTCCAGTTGTGGGAACTGGATGTTCACACCCCCTGGCCAGTCCTGCTGTCATTTATGTCTCTGTCATTTCCTCCCTGGCCCCAGCACTAGGACACACCCCCCCACCTCCCACAGCTTCCTCCTCTGTGTCCTCATCACACCCGGGGTGATGCCTGTGTGTGCTCATCAGATTCCTGCCTGCCCTTCCCCAGGAGGGGCACAGGGTCACCCTGGCTTTATCCGGTGCCTCTGTGTCCCACTCCTGGGCATGGCACCAGCACAGGGAGGTGCTCAAGCATGTCCCTGCCCCCCACCTTATATGACTCTGCCCCTGTGGGGTCAAGATGTCCCAAGTCAGCAGATGCAGCCCCGATAAAGCCTGGGGTCAGACCACTCAGGACAGAGTCTCTCCCCATCCATGTTCTCACTGTCCTCCCTCAGGCAGGTGACTTCACAGCCCTCTACTTTCAACTGTGCATGTGCTGATGCTGGGAAGCAGCCCATGCTGTGGATACAAGCTGTGGGGTGTGCATGCAAGGCCCTGGACTCAGGGATGGCAAAGCCACCTCTCACCCATCCCAGCCCCACAGGAAATGCATTAGGCCCTGCAGAGTCTTCTGCCAGGTGCTTGCTAGCTTGAGGACCTTCTTGTGCTGCCCAATCTTGGAGTGTCTGATGGGGGAAGTGACAGTCAGTCCTCCAGCCTGTCCATTCCAGAGCAGGGATCCAGGGGATGCACAGGGACAGTGCAGACACCCTGTCTGCTGCCAAGAGACACCCCTCCCCTCCTGGAGAAAAGCCAGGCTGGAGGTCCTGTGGGGCTGGACCTGATGAGGAGCAGACCCTGCTGTGTGGGGTGATGAGGGGCAGGGTGCTGAGCTCTGGGGGGACAGAGATGCCTGAGGAGTGGAAGGAGGGATTCCAAGTGGCCCAGCCTGTGGGTGTCAGGGAGGAGACACAGAGCAGGGGCCAGACCAGGGTTCCCAGCTGCCTTCCCAGGAGCCCAGGCCCCAAGGCTGACAATAGGTGGGGACTTGGCATTGCAGAGGTGCAGAGAGCAGGCCACCTTGCACCTGTGCACAGGGGTCTGTGTGGAGAAGGACCCCCACATGTGCACATGGTATCAGGGAAGACCACCACCCTCCCTCACCTGCACACACAGCCCCTCACTCTCTTCTGCACCTGTGCACCAGCTTCCAGGCCAGTTCCTACCAAACTCTGAGTGTTGGATTGTACCAATCCAGGCTTGGCAGCAGGCGTGACTTTGGTTTCCCTCCACACAGGTGGATTTGGCTGGAAGCAGGGGGATGAGGAACACACAGAAGAGGACCTGGCTTCTGTCATCCCATCAACAGTCCTCAGTGATTCTCCCATAACCAGCATGTGGGAATGTGAGCCCCAAGCCTGGCCTTCCCCACAAGGTGATGATGATGGAGCACACCAGGATGGCAGGTGAGGCCAAGGGGAACATGGCTACCTGGGCGGCTGAGGAGGGTGTACCTTCTGCCCTTGCAGGCAGGTGAGGCTGCACAGACCACAGAGGACAGGAGGGCTGGGGCTTCGGGATGACAGGGTGGGTGAGGGTGTAGAATGAGACCCAGCTAGGAGCCCATATACCTGTGGGGTACATGAGTGGAGGCTGGGGATCAGCTCAGAGCCCATATCTCCCCAAAGTAGATGGGTGGAGTCATGGAGCCCAGCTTGGAGCCCATGTTACTATGGAATAGACTGGTAGAGTCTAGGGCCTGGCTCTGAGCCCATATCCCCACAGTATAGATGGGTGGAGGTATGGGCCAAAGTGAGGAGCCCCAATACCTGTGGGTAGATGGGTGGAAGCTGGGGCCCGGCTCAGAATCCATATACCCATGGAAAAGAAAGGGGGAGTCTGGGTTCCTGCTCATAGCCCATACACCTGTTGGGTAGACAGGTAAAGCCTGGGATGTGGCTGGGAACCATATCCCCACAGGGCAGACAGGTGTAGCCTGGAGTCCAGCTTGGAGCCCATATTCCTATGGTGTGGACTGGTGGAGCCGTGGGGCCCAGCTTGGAGCACATATACCTGTGGTGTAGGTGGGTGGAGGCTGGGATCTGGCTGGGAACCCATATCACCACAGTGTATACAGTTGTAGTCTGACACCTAGCCAGGAGCCCATATAACTATGGTGTAGATAGTTCAAGACTAGAAACTGGCTTACAGCCCAGATAACTGTGGTGTAGACAGGTGGAGATGTGAGGCCCAGGTTGGAGTCCGTACACCTGTGGGGTAGATGGCTGGGGGCCAGGGCCCACCTCAGAGCCCATATTCCCACAGTGTAGATGGGTGCAGGCTGGGACCTAGCTTGGAGCCCATAACCAGAGTAGACATGTGGAGGCTGAGACCCAGCTTGGACCCCATATATCTCTGCAGTAGACAGGTGGAGGATAGGGCCTGGCTTGAAACTCATATCTTCACAGTGTAGACAGGTGGAGGCTGGAGCCCTGATTGGAGCCTGTGTACCTCTGTGACAGACAGGTGGAGGCTGGGACACTGCTCAGAACCCATATTTCCACAAGTTAGACAGGTGGAGGCTGGAGCCCATCTCAAAGCCCATATATCTGTGAGGTCAACAGGTGGAGAGGCTGGGGCCTGTCTTGGAGCCCGTATTCCCACAACGTAGATGGGTGGAATCTGGGGTGTGGCTTGGAGCCCATATACCCACAGTGTAAACAGGTGGGGGTGTAGACCTGGCTTGTTGCCCATATAACTATGGTGTAGAAAGGTGGATGCTGTGGCCCAGCTTTGAGCCCAAATATCTGTGGGTAGCCAGTTGGATGCTAGGGCTTGGCTTGGAGCCCATATCCACACAATATAGACATTTGGAGGCATGGGGCCCCTCTTGGAGCCCATGTACCTGTGGGTATATGGGTGGAGGCTGGGGTCTTTGGAACCCATATAGCTGTGGTGAAGACAGGTGGAGGTGTGGGGCCCAACTTGTAGCACATACAACTGTGGGGTAGGTGGGTGGAAACTGGAGCCTGGCTAGGAGCCCACATCCACACAGTTTACATGGGTGGAGGCTGGGCCCGTATTGGAGACCATATATCTGTGGGATTGTCAGGTGAAGGCTAGGGCCCAGCTCAGAACCCATGTAATTGTGGTATAGATAGGTCAAAACTAGAGCCTGACTTGGAGCCCAAATAACTGTAGTGTAGACAGGTGGAGATGTGGGGCCCAGCTTGGAGGCCATGTAGCTGTGGGGTAGATGGCTGGAGGCCGGGGCCCAGCTCGGTGCCCATATCCACACAGTGTAGACATCTGGAGTCTAGGGCCCAGATTGGAGCCCATATAACTGTGGGGTGAATGGGTGGAGGCTGGGACTCAGTTCAGTGCTCATATCCACACAGCATAGACAGGTAGAGGCATGGGGCCTGGCTCAGAGCCCATATCTACACAGTGTAGACAGGTGGAGGTGTGGGGCCCAGCTTGGACCTCATATGCATGTGGGGTAAATGGGTGGAGACTGGGGCCCAGCTCGAGCCCAAATCCTCACAGTGCAGATGGGTGGAGGCTGGGGCACGACTCAGAGCCCATATACCCACAGTGTAGACTGTTGCAGATTGGGGCCCAGCTAGGAGCACATATACCTGTTGGGTAGGTGGGTGGAGGCTGGGGTCTAGCTCAGAGGCCATATCCCTAAAGTATAGATGGGTGTAGGCTGGGGCCCAGCTTGGTACCCATATACCTATGGTGTAGACAAGTGGATGCTGGGGTCAGGCTCAGTGCACATATTCCCATATTGTGAAAGGGTGGAGGCTGGGACTCGGCTCAGAGTTCAAATTCCCTCAATTTAGATGAGTTTAGGCTGGGGCCCAGCTTGGAACCCAAATGCCTGTAAGGTTGACAGGTGGAGGCTAAGGCCCAGCTCAGAGCCAATATACCTGTGGACACTTTGAGGCTGGAACCTAGCTCAGAACATAAATAACTGTGGTGGAGACAGGTGGATACTTGGAGCCCAGCCTGGAGCCCATGTGCCTTCGTGGTAGATAGTTGGAGGTCAGGACCCAGCTCAGAGCCCATATTCCCAATGTCTCTACGTGTGGAGGCTGGGGCCCAGCTCAGAGGCCATACACCTGTGGTGTAGACTGGTGGAGGCTGGGTCACAGCTTGGAGCCCATATACTGTTGGGTAGACAGGTGGAGGCTAGGGCCCAGCTGGGAACCATAAACCCATGGTGTACACAGTGTAGAGATGTGGAGCCCAGCTTGTAGCCCACATACATGTGGTGTAGACTGATAGAAGCTGGGGTCCAGCTAGAAACCCATATCCCCACAGGGTAGACAGGTGTGGTCTGAGGCTGCTCTTGGAGCCTATATACCTCTGTGGTAGACAGGAGGAGGCTGATGCCTGTCTCAGAGCCCATATACCCATAATGTAGACAGGTTGTTGCATGGGGCACAGCTTGGGGCCCATATAAATTTGGTGTAGACAGGTGGATGCTGGGTCCCAGCTCAGAGCACATCCACACAGTATAGACAGATAGAGGCAGGAGCCTGGCTTGGAGCCCATATACCTGTGGGGATGATAAGTGGAAGCTTACGCCCATCTTGGAGTCCATATCCCTCCAATGTAGACTGGTGGGTGCTGGGGCCTGGCTCAGAGTCCATGCACATCTGAGGTAGACTGGTGGAGGCTGGGGCCCAGCTCAGAGTCCATGCACATCTAGTGTAGACTGGTGGAGGCTGGGGCCTGATTAGGAAGTCATATACCTCTGGAATAGACAGGTGGAGGCTGTGGCACAGCTTTCGAGCCCATATACATGTTGGGTAGAAAAGTGGAGGCTTGGGCCCCTGAGGGAGCCCATGTCCCCACAGTGTAGTCAGGTGGAGGCTGGGGCCTGGCTCAGAGCCCACATCCCAATATGTAGATGGATGGAGGCTGGCGGCAGCTTAGAGCCCATAAAACTGTGCTGTAGACACGTGGAGGGTGGGGCTAAGCTTGGAGCCCATAAACCTATGGAGCAGATGGCTAGAGACCAGGGCCAGCTCAGGGCCCATATTTCTACAGTGTAGACAGGTGCAAACTGGGGCCCAGCTCAGAGCCCATAGCCAGACTGTATACAAGGATGGAGATGTGGGGTCCAGCTTGGAACCAATATACATGTGGGATGACAGTAAGAGGCTGGGGCTTGGCTTGACACCATATCCCCACAGTGTAGATAGGTGGAGGCCAAGGCCTGGCTCGGAGCCCACATCCCTAAATTGTAGATGGGTAGAGGTGTGGGACCACATTTGGATTCAATATACCTGTGGTATAGACAGGTGGAGGCTGTGGTCCGGCTTGGAGCTCATTTAACTGTGGGGCAGACAGGTGGAGGCTGGGGCCTGCTTCATAGTTCTAGTCTCCACAATGTAGTTGCGTGGAGGCTGGGGTCTGGCTTGGAGCCCATACACCTGTGTGGTAGACAGGTGGATGTTAAGGCCCTTTTCAGAGCCCATATACATGTAGGGTAGAGAGGTGGAGGTTGGGCAGAGCTTGCTTCCAATATACCTGTTGAGTACAGAGGTAGAGGCTGGGACCCAGCTTGGAGCCCATATACCTGTGGGATAGAAGCTGGAGGCTGGGGCATGACTTGGAGCCCATATACCTGTTGGGTAGAGAGTTGGCAGCTAAGGCCCAGCTCAGAGCCCATATCCCCACCCTGTACATGGGTGGAAGCTGGGGCACAGCTTGGAGCCCTTATCCCCACAATGCAGATTACTGGGCATGGGGCCTGACTTGTTGCCCTTATAACTGTAGTATAGATAGGTGGAGGCTGTGGCCTGGTTCGAACACCAGATAACTCCGCTGTAGACACATGGATGCATGGGGCCCAGCCCAAATCCCATAAACCTGTGCAGAAGATTGGTGGAGGCTAGGGTCCCACTTGGAGCCCATATCCATACACTGTAGATGGATGTAGACTTGAGCTTATTTTGGAGCCCATATACCTACAGTGTATGCAGGTGGACACTGTGGCTCAGCTTTGAACCCATGTACCTGTGGGCTACAGAGGGGAAGGCTTGGGCCTGGCTTGGTGCCCAAATCCACACAATGTGGACAAGGGGAGCATGGGGCAGTGCTTAGAGCTCATATAATGGCTGGATGTTGAGATCAAGCCCAAATCCCCACAGTGTAGACAGGTGGAGGACAGGGCCCAGCTTAAAGCCCATATCTCTTCAATATAGACTGGTGGTGGCTGGGGCTTGGCAGACCGCCCATATTCCCGCAATGTAGATAGGTAGATGCTGGGGCCCGGCTCAGAGCCCATATGCCGGTGGTGTAGACAGGTGGAGGCTGGGACCCAGCTTGCATCCCATACTCCCATATTCTTTATGGGTGGAGGCTGGGGCTCTGCTTGGAGTCCATATCCCCACAGTGTAGACAGGTGCAGGCTGGGGCCCAGCTCGAATCCCATATCCTCACAGTGTAGACAAGTGGAAGTGTGGGGCCCAGCTTGGAACCCATATACATGTGGAATATACAGGTAGAGGCTGGGGTCAGGCTCAAGCCCATATACCCACAGTGTAGACGGGTGGAGGCTATGGCCCAACTTATAACCAGTATAACTCTGGGGTAGATGGGTAGATGCTGGGTCCAGATCAGAACCCATACTCCCAAAGAGTAGTCAGGTGGAAGCATGGGGCCCAGATTGGAGCCCATATACCACTGGGGTAGACAGGTGGAAGCTGGGGCCCAGCTTAGAGCCCATAGTCCCACAGTGTAGACATGTAGAGGCATGGAGCACCACCTGATGCTCATAAAACTGGGGTGAAGACAGGTGGAGGTTATATGCTGGCTCAGAGCCCATATACCACAGTGTAGATACATGGAGACTTGGGCCCAGCTTTGAGCCATTATCCCACAGTTTAGACATTGGAAACTAGGCCTAGCTCTGAGCCCATATACATGTGGGTAGAAAGGAGGAGGCTTGGTTGCAGCTCAGGGCTCATATTCCAACAATGTAGATGGGTGGAGGCTGGGTTTGAGCTTGGAGCCCATATACCTGTGGGGTAGAAGGTGGATGCTGTGGCCTGTGTCGGAGCCCATATTTCCCCAAAGAAGACAGAACAAAGTTGGTGCCCAGCTTGGTGCCCACATACCTGTGGTGTAGACAGATGGATGCTGGAACCCTGCTCAGGGCCCATTTCCCTGCAATCAAAATAGGTGGATGCTCTGGCCTGGCTTGGAGCCCATATCCCATCAATATAGACATTGGGTGCTGGGGCCCACCTTGGAACCCATATACCCGTAGGGTTGACCATTGGGGGCTGGGGACTGACTTGGAGCCCATATAACTTTGGTGTGGACAGCTTGAGCCTGGAGCCTGGTTTGGAGCCCAAATAACTGTGGTATAGACAGGTGGATGCATACAGCCCAGCATGGAACCCATATATCTGTGTGATAGATGGCTGGAGGCTGGGGTCCAGCTCAGAGCCCATATTCCCAAAGTGTAGATGGGTATAGGCTGGGCACGGGTCAGATCCCATATCCACATAGTGTAGATGGGTGGAGGCATTGAGCCCAGGTTGGAGCCATATCCCCATAGTGTAGACAGGTGGGTGTGGGGGGCCAAGCTTCAGCCCATATCCCCACAAGGTAGAAGGGTGGTGACATGGGGCCTGTTCAGAGCCCATATACCTGTGGTGTAAATAGGAGGAAGCTAGGGCCTGGCTCGAAGCCCAAATGACTGTGGTGTAGACATGTGGATGCTGGGTACCAACTCAGAATCCATATACATTTCGTGTAGATAGGTTGAGTCTGGGACCCTGGTCAGAGCCCATATCCTCACCCTATAGCCTGGTTGTGGCGTGGGGCCCAGCTTGGAACCCATATAAAAGTGCTATAGACAGGTGGATGCTGGGGTCCAGTTTGGATAACACATCCATACAGTATAGACGGATGGAGGCGTTGGGCCATCTTGAAGCCCATATACCTGTGGGGTGGACAGGTGGAGGCTGGGTGTGGCAGTGTCCATATTCTGACAGTATAGATAGTTGGAAGGGAGGGGTCAGCCTGAAGCCCATATCTGAAGAGTATAGACAGGGGGAGGCTGAGGCCCGACTTAGAGCTCATGTGATGACACTGTAGATGGGTGGAGGCTGGTGCTCAGCTCCAAGTCCATATGCCCACAGTGTAGACAGGTAGAGGCATGGGTCCCAGCTTGGAGCCCATGTTCCTGTTAGGAAGACATGTGGAGGCTGGGGCCTTCTTCAGAGCCCAAACACATGTGGTGTAGATGGGTGGATGCTATGGTCCAGCATGGAGCCCCTATACCTGTGGGATAGATGTGTGGAGGCTGGTTCCCAGCTTGGCACCCATACACCTAGAGGGTAGACAGGTAGATGCTGGGGTCCGGCTTGGATACCATATCCCCACAATGTGCACAGGTGGAGGCCCAGGGCCCTGCTTGGAGCCCATATCACTGTGGGGTAGACAGGTGGTGGCTGGGGCCTAACTTGGAGCCCATATTACCACAGTGTACACAGATGGAGGCGAGAGCCCTTCTTGAAGCTGAAATAACTGTGGAGTAGACAGGTGGTGGATGGGGCCAGTGTGGAGCCAACATTCCTGTAGAGTAGGCAGGTTGAGAGTGGGGCCCAGCCTGGAGCCCACATCCCCACAGTATTTGTGGGTGGAGACTGTGCCTGGTTCTGACACTATATTCCCTCAATTTAGATGGGTAGCAGCCCTAGGGCCCAGCTTGGAGTCAATATAACTGTGGTGTAGACAGGTGGAGGGTGGGCCTCGTTTGAAGCCCATATTCCCTCATGGTAGATGCTTTTATGCTGGGGCCCAGTTTGGAGTTCATATGCCAGTGGTTTAGACAGGTAGAGGCTGGGGTCCAGCACGGAGCCCATACACCAATGGTATAGATGGTAGAGGCATGGAACCGACCTTTGAGTCCACATACCTGTGGTTTAGACAGGTGGAGGCCACAATATTGCCACATTGTAGACAGATGGAGGCTGGGTCCAGCTTGGAACCTGTATCCCCACAGGGTAAATGGGTGGAGGCTGGGGCAAGGCTTGGAGCCAATATCCTCACAATATAGACACTGTCCTTAGGCCCAACTTGGCCCCATATTCCTATGGGGTACACAGGTGGGGGCTGGGGCCAGCTCAGATCCCATATAACTGTGGTGTAGACAGGTGGAGATTGTGGCCTGGCTCGGAGCCCATATCCCCACAGTATAGATGGGTGTTGGCTATGGCCTGGCTAAGAGCCCATATTCTGCAATGTAGATGGTGGTAGGCTGGGCCCGGCTTGCAGCATATATACTTGTGTAGACTGGTGGAGACTGGGCCTGGCTTGGAGCCCATATCACCACACTTTAGACAGGTGTAGGCTGGTGCCCAGCTTCAAGCACATATACCTGTGGTGTAGACAGGTAGAGGCTGCAAAGAGCCTGGAGCCCATATACCTGTGGTGTGGACAGGTGGAGTCTGGGGTCCAGCTTGGAGCCCTTATTCCCAAAATGTAGACAGGAGGTGCCTGTGGGCTGGCTTGGAGCCCATATAACTCTGGTCTAGAGAGATGGAGGATGGGGTCTAACTTGGAGCTCATATACCTGCCTGGAAGACACATGGAGGACAGGGTCTGGCTCAGAGCCCATATCCCCACAGTGTAGACAGGTATAGGCATGGGGCTGAGCTTGGAGCCCTTATATCTCTGGGGAGGACAAGGGGAAGTTGGGACCCTGCTCATTGCCCATTTTACTGCAATGTAGACAGTGGAGTCTGGGCCTGGCTTGGAGCCCAAACATCTGGTTTAGACAGCTGGAGGTGTGGGGTAAGCTTGGAGCCAATATATTTGTGGTGTAGACTGGTAGAGGCTGGTGTCCAGCTTGGATCCCATGTATCTGTAGTGTAGACAGGTAGAGGCTGGGGCACATCTTGGAGCCCATGTACATGTGGGGTAGACAGGTGGAGGCTAGGGCATGGCTCAAAGTCAATATCCCCACAGTGTAGAGAGCTGGAGGCTGGGGTCTGATTGGAGCCACTATCCCCACAGTGTACATGGATTGAGGTGTGGGGCCCAGCTTGGAGGCCATACAGCTGTGGGCTAGAGAGGTGGAGCCTCGGGCCTGACTCAGAGCCATTATTACCACAATCCACACTGGTAGAGGCTGCAACTTTGCTTGCAGCCCATTTCAGCAATGTAGATGGGTGGAGGCTAGGGCCTGGCTCAGATACCACATACCTGTGGTGCAGACAGGTACAGCCCGGGGACCAGCTCCAGTCCCATAACCCACAGTGTAGTTGGTTGTAGGCATGCAGCCCAGCTTGGAGCAATACAGCTATAGTGTAGACAGATGGAGGCTGGGGTCTGGCTCGCAGCCCATATCCCCAGATTGCACATGGGTTTGACCTCAGGCCAAGCCCAAATAATTATGGTGCAGACAGGTGGAGGCTGGGACTCACCTTGGAATCCATATAACTCTGTGGGAGACAGGTGGATGCTGGGGCCTGGCTCGAAGCCCATATCCCCAAAGTACAGAAAATTGGATCCTGGGGCCCAGCTTGGAGCCCAAATCATGAAAGTGTAGACAGGGGATATGCTGGTGCCAAGCTTGGAACTCATATACATGTGGTGTAGACAGGTGGAGTCTGGGGCCCAGCTTGGAGCCTATGTACCTGTGGTGTAGACAGGAGGAGGCTAGGGCCTGGCTCAGAACCCATATCCTTACAGTGTTGACAGGTGTAGACTGTGGAGAGCTTGGAGCCCATATACCTGTGGGGTAGATGGGTGGTGGCTAGGGCCCAGCTCAGAACCATATCACCACAGTACAGATTAGTGGAGGCTGGAGCTGGTCTGGAGCACATATACCTATGGTGTAGACAGGTGGAGGCTGAGGCCCAGCATGGAGCTGAAATAACTGTGGGTAGACAGATGGCTGCTGGGACCCATCTTGGAACCCATATTCCCGCAATGTAGATGGGTGGAGGCTGGGGACCAGCTTGGAACACATATACCTTTAGTGTTGATAATTTGAGGCTGGATCCCAGCTTGGGGTCCATATACATCTGGGGTAGCAAGTGGAGAGAGGGGCCTGGCTCAGGAAACATATCTCCACAGTATAGACAGGTGGAGGTTGGGGCCTAGCTTGGAGCCCATATAACTGTGGTGTTGGCAGGTGGAGCCTGGGCCCAGGCTCAGAGACCAAACAACTGTAGTATTGACAGATGTGTGCCTGGGGCCCAGCTTGGAGCCAATAAACCTGTTGGGTAGATGCAAGGCACCTGGGGCATGGCAAGCAACCCATATACCCACTGTGTAGACTGGTGTAGGCAGCTGGGCCCATATACCTGTGGTGTTGACAGGTGGAGGCTGGGGCCCAACTTTAAGCCCATATAATTGTGGTGTAGACAGTTGGTAGCTGGGGTCAGGGTCAAAGGTGATATCCCCTCAGTGTAGACAGGTGGAGGCCGGGGCCCAGCTTGGAACCCATGCACATGAGCGGCACACAGGTGGCAGCAGGGTCCAGCTAGAGCGCATATCCCCACAGTGTAGACAGGTGAATATGTGGGGCCAGGCTTGAAGCTGATATCCCAACAGTGTAGACGTGTGGAAGCTGGGGCCTAGCTTGAAGCCCATATACCTGTAGCACAGACAGGTGGATGGTGGGGCAAAGCTCAAAGCCCATATTTGTGGTTAGGCAGATGGAGGCTGAAGTCCATCTTGTAGCCCATATACCTGTGGGGTAGAGAGGAGGAGGCTGGGTGCTACTCAAACCCCACATCACCACAGTGTGGATGTGTGGAATTTAGGACTCAGTTTGGAGCCCAAATCCCCTAATGTTGATGGGTGGGGGCATGGGGCCTGGGTGGAAGCCCAGATAATTCTGGTGTAAGAGACGTGGAGTCGAGGGGTCTGGCTCAGAGTCCAAATCCCCACAGTGTAGACAGTTGGAGAATGTGGCCCAGCTTGAAGCCATATCCCTATAATTTAGACTGGTGGAGGCTGGGACCCATCTTGGAACCCATATTCCTGCAATGTAGACAGGTGGAGGCTGGGGCCCAGCTTGGAACCCAGATACCAGTAGGGGTGTCAGGTGGGGGCTAGGACCTGGCTCAGGGCCCATATACCGTGGTGTAGACAGATCGAGGCTAGAGCAGAGCTCTGAAACAAAATAAATGTGGTGTAGATAAGTGGAGGTGAGGTGTCCCACTTGGAACCCTTATATCTGTGGCATAGTTGGCAGGAGGCCAGAGGGCATCTGAGAACCCACATTCCTACAGTATAGATGGGTGCAGGCTGGGGCATGGCTCTGAGCCCATATACCTATGGGGTATGTATGTGGATTTTGGGGCCCAGCCTGGAGACAATATTCCTGCAATGCAGATGTGTGGGGCTGGGGCCGAGCTCAGAACCCAGATACCAGTAGCATTGTCAGGTAGAAGCTCGGGCATGGCTCACGGCCCATATACCCATGGTATAGACAGGTCCAGGCTACAGCTTGGCTCAGACTCCAAATATCTGTGGTGTAAACAGTTGGAGGTGTGGGGCAGAGCTTGGAGCCCATATACATGAGGGGTAAACAGGTGGAGTCTGGGTCCTGGCTGAACCCATATATTCACAGTGTAGTTGGGAGGAGTCTGGGGTATGGCTGGGAGCCCATATCCCACAGTGTAGACAGGTGGTATCTGGGGCCCAGTTTGGAACTCATATACTTATGCGGTAGACAAATATAGCCTGTCGCCAGGTTCTGATTCCATATCCCACAGTGTAGATGGGTGGAGGCTGGAGCCTAGCTTGGAGGCCATGTACATGTCAGGTAGATAGTGGACACTTCAGCCCAGTTCAGAGTCCCTATCCCCACAGTTCAGACTGGGAAATGCTGGTGCCCAGCTTGGAGCACATATCACACTGTGTAGATGGGTGGTGGCGGAGCACCCATCTTGGAGCCCATATAACTGTGGTGTAGACAGGTAGAGGCTGTAGCCTGGTTTGGCACCCATATTTCTGCAATGTAGGTGGGTTGAGGCTGGGGCCAGGCTTGGAGCCCATATCCCCAGAGTGTAGACAGTTGGTGGGCTGTGGACAGGCTCAGAGTCCATATCCCCACAATATACATGCATGGATGCTTGGGCCCATCTTGGAGCCAATATACCTGTGGGGGTAGACAGGTGGAGGCTGGGGCCTGAATCACAGCCCATACACATGTGGTGTAGATGGGTGGATGCTAGGAACCTGCGTGGAGCTGATGTATCTATGGGATAGATGTGTGGAGTCTGGGTCCCTGCTTGGAGCCCATATACCTGTGGGGATAGACAGGTGACAACTGAGGCCCAGCATGGAGCCCTTATCCCCACAATATAGGCAGGTGGCAGCTGGGGCCTGGCTAGAGCCCGTATCCCTATGTGTAGATGTGTGGAGGTGTTGGGTCCAACTTGGATCCAATATACCTGTGGTGTAAACAGGTGGATGCTGGGGCCGAGCTTAGAGCCCATATACCTGTGGGGAAGATGGATGGAGGCTGGGCCCGACAAGGAACCCATATTCCCACAATGTAGGCAGTGGAGTCTGGGGCCCGGCTATGAGCCCATATACCTGTTGGGTAGACAGGTGGAGACATCTGTCAAGCTTGGAGCCCATATAACTGTGGGGAAGATGGGTGGAGGCTGAGGACCAGCTCAGAGCCCCTATCCCTATACTGAAGAGAGGTGAAGGCTAGGACCCAGCATGGAGCCCATATAACTTTGGTGTAGACAGCTGGATGCTGGGACCCATTTCTAAGCCCATATTCCTGCAATGAAGACAGGTGGAGGCTGGGGCATGGCTTGAAGCCCATATCCCATCAATGTAGATGCTGGGGCCTGGGACCGACCTTGGAACCCATATACCTATAGGGTTGACAGTGGAGGCTGGGGCCCGGCTAGGAGCCCATATACCTGTGGTCTAGACAGGTAAAGCCTGGAGCCTGACTCAGAGCACAAATAACTGTGGTGTAGACAGGTGGATATGTGTGGCCCAGACTGGAGTCCAGATATCTGTGTGGTAAATGGCTGGAGGCTGGGATCCAGCTCATAGCCCATATTCCCACAGTGTAGAAGAGTACAGGCTGGGCCCAGGTCGGATCCCACATCCACACATTATAGCCAGGTGGAGGTGTGGGACTCAGTTTGGGACCCATATACATGAGGGATAGACAGGTGGAGGCTGGGGCACAGTTAGAGCCCATATAAATGTGGGGTAGACAGGGAGAGAGTGGGGCCCTACCTGGAGCCCATATCCCCACAGTGTAGACAGGTGGAAGCTGGGTCCAATCTCAGAGCCAATATCCCCACACTATAGACAGGTGGAAGCTGGGCCCAGGCTTGGAGCCCATATTCCCACAATATAGACGGCTTTGAGCATGGGGCCTGGCTTGTTGCCCATATAACTGTGTAATAGATTGTTGGAGGCTAGGGCCTGTCTTGGAGCCCATATCACCATGGTGTAGACCTGTGTAGGATCGGGCCAATCATTGAGCCCATATACCCATGGTCTAGACTGGGGATGCTGTGGCCCAGCTTTGATCCCATATAACTGGTGTAGAAAGGTGGAGGTTGGGCCTGTCTTAGAGCCCATATACCTGTGGGGTAAATGGATGGATGTTTGGGCCCAGCTCAGAGCACATATCCTCAGAGTGTAGACAGATGGAGGCTAGGGCGCAGCTCAGAGCCCATGTCCCCATAGTGTAGACGAGGGGAGGCTGGGGCCCAGCTTGAAGCCCATATATCTGAGGGGTAGATAGGTGGAGAGTGGGGCCCAACTTGGGGTCCATAGCCCCACACTATATATGGGCGGAGGCTGGGCCCAGGCTTGGAGCCCATATTCCCAGAATATAGATGGCTTTGGGTGTGGGGCCTGGCTTGTTGCCACTGTAACTGTGGTGTAGATAGCTGGAGGCTGGGGACTAGCTCAGAGCCCAAATAACTCTTCTCTAGATATGTAGAGTCATGGAGCCCAGGCCAAAACCTATATAACTGCAGGGGAAATAGTTGGAGGCTGGGCCCAGGCTTGGAGCCCATATCCCCACACTGTAAATGGATACAGGCTGGGGCTCACCTTCCCATATACCTGTGGTAAAGACAGGTGGATGCTATGGCCCAGCTTTGAACCTATGTAACTGTGGTGTAGACAGGTGAAGGCTGGGGCCTGACTGAGAGCCCAGATACCCACAGTGTTGATAGGTATAGGCTGTGCCCCAGATTGGAGCCCATATACCTGTGGGGTAGACAGGTGGCTCGAAGCCGATATCCCCACGTTGTAGACAGGAGGAAGCTGGGGCCCAGCTCAGAGGCTGTGCTGGTTTGGATGTATTATGTCCCCACAAACGCCATGTTCTTTAATGTAGTCTTGTGAGGGCAGACCTATTAGCATTGATTAGGTTAGAATCTTTGGATTAGGTTGTTTCCAGGGAGATGCAACCCACCCAACTGTGGGTAATACCTTTGATTAGATTATTTCGATGGAGGTGTGGGCCCACCTATTTCAGGGTGGGTTTTGATTTATCACTGGAGTCCTATAAAATAGCTCAGACAGAAGGACCTCAGAGCAGCTGAGAGGGACATTTTGGAGATGGCTGCTGAAAGCAGACTTTTGCTGTCACCTTGGAGATGCTAGTCCAGTGTTTGCTCCAGAGAAGCTAAGAGAGGACAAAACACCCCAAGAGCAACATCTTGAAGAAAGCACAGGAGCTGAGAGAGCAGCTGAAACACAACCAGGGATCAGCGCACGCCAGCCACGTGCCTTCCCAGCGAACAGAGGTTTTCAGAGGCCATTGGCCATCTTTCAGCAAAGGTTTCCTATTGTTGATGCCTTACCTTGGACACTTAATGGCCTTCAAACTGTAACATTGTAACCAAATAAACCTCCTTTATAAAAGCCAATCCATTTCTGGTGTTTTGCAAATCATCAGCATTAGCAAATGGGTAGACAGGTGGATGCTGTGGCCCAGCTTTGAACCCATATACCTGTGGGGGAGACAGTTGGAAGCTGGGGCCTGGTTCAGAGCCCATATCCTTACAGTATATAGAGGAGGAGATTGGACCCAGCTTGGAGCCCAAATAACTGTGGGTAGACAGGTAGAGACTGTGGCCAAGCTTGGACCCCATATACCTGTGGTGTAGACTTCAGGAGGCTGGAGCTAGCTTGGAGCCCACATAACTGTGGGATAGATGGCTAGAGGCTATGGCCCAATTCATAGCCCATATTCCCACAGCACAGAAGGGTGCAGGTTGGGGCCTGGTTTGAGCCTGTATCCACACAGTGTAGACTGGTGGAGGCTGAGGCCAGCTTGTACCCCATATACCTATGTGGTAGACAGGTTGAGGCTAGGGCCTGGTCTGGAGCCCATATCCACATATTGTAGATGGTTGGTGGCAAGGGCATGACTCTAGCCCATATACACACAGTATAGACAGGTGGAGGCTTGGACCCAGCTTTTAACCCTGGGGTAGATAGGTAGAGGCTAGGAGCCAGCTCGGAGCCCATATCCCTATAGTGTAGACTAGTGGAGGCTGGGTGCTGTCTCAGAGCTCATATCACCACAGTGTAGACTGGTGAAAGCCTGTGGCCTGGCTCAGAAACCATATACCTGTTGTGTAGACAGGTGGAGGGTAGAACTGGCTAGGATCCCAAATAATTGTGGTATAGACAGGTTGAGGCATAGGCCCAGTTTTGACACATAAACCTGTAGGGTAGGTGGGTGGAGGCTGGAGTCTGTTCAAAGCCAATATTCCCCAATGCAGTTGGGGGTAGGTTGGGGCCCAGCTTGGAGCCCACATACCTGTGGTGTAGACAGCTGGAGGCTGGGGCCCAGTTTGGAGCACATATATCTTAGGGGTAGATGGATGGAGGCTGGATCCCAGTAGAAGCTCGTATCCCCACAGTGTAGATGGATGTAGGATGGGTGCCAGCTTGGACCCATATACTTGTAATGTAGACAGGTTGGAGTCTGGGACAAGATTCAGAACCCATATTCCTGCAATATAGTTGGGTGGAGACTAGGGCTTGACTCAGAACACTTATCCCCACAGGATAGATGGGTGGAGACCGGGGCCCAACTTGGAGCCCATATATCTGTGGTATAGAAAGGTGGAGGCTGAGGTACAGCAGAGCCCATATTCTTGTAACTTAGATGGGTGGATGTTGGGGGCCAACTCAGAGCCCATATACCTATGGGTACTTGAGTGGAGGTTGGAGCTCAGCTCAGAGCCCATATCCCCACAGTGTAGATGGGTAGAGGCTGGAGCCTGGCTTGGAGCCCATATACCTGTGGTGTAGACAGATGGTAGCTGAAGCCCAGCTTAGAGCCCATAACAACACACAGTAGACACATGGAGGCTGGGGCCCAGATTTAAGCCCATATATCTTTGCAGCAGACAGGTGGAGGCTAGGGCCTGGCTCAGAACCCATATCCACACAGTGTATATGGGTGGAGTCTGGGGCTGAGATTAGAGCCCATATACCTGTGGGGTAGATTGCTGGAGGCCAGGGCACAGCTCATAGCCCATATTCCCACGGTGTAGACAGTTGCAGGCTGGGTCCTGATTTGGAGCCCATATCCAAACAGTGTAGACAGGTATAGGCTTGGGGCCCAGCTTGGAACCTGTATACATGTGGGGAAGATGGGTGAAGGCTGGGGCCAAGTTCCCCAAAGTGTAGTCAGGTGGAGCCTGGGGCCCAAAATGTAGACAGGTGGAGGCTGGGCCCAGCTTGGAGCCCATTAATTGTGTTGCAGACAGGTTGAGGCTAGAGGGTGACTTGGAGCCCATATCCCCACAGTGTAGATGGGTGAGGCTGGGGCACAACTTGGAGCCCCTATCCCCACAATGTAGATGGGTAGGGGCATGGGGCCTGGCTTTGTGGCCGTATATCAGTGGTGTAGACAGGTGGAGGCTGTGGCCTGGCTCAGACCCCAAATAACTCTGCTGTACACATGTAAATTCATGGGCCCAGCCCAAATCCCATACACCTGTGTGGTAGTTGATGGAGGCTGGCGTCCAGCCCAGAGCCCATATCTTCACAGTGTAGACAGGCATAGGATTGAGCCAATTTTGGAGCCCATATACCTGTGGTGTAAACAGGTGGACACTGTGGCTAAGCTTTGAACCCATATAAATGTGGCCTTGAGAGGTTGAGCCTGGAGCCTAGCTCAGTGCCTGTATCCACCCAATGTAGGCACGTGGAGGCATGGGGCTGCACTTGGAGCCCATATAACTGGGGTGTAGAAAGATGGAGGCTGGGGCCCAACGCAGAGCCCAAATCCCCACAGTGTAGACAGGTGGAATATGGGGTCCAATTAAAACCCATATACATGTGCGGTACACAGTTGGAGGCTGGGGCCTGGCTTGACACCATAACCCCACAGTGTAGATGTGTGGAGGCTTGTCCTAGCTCAGAGCTCATATTCTTAAAATGTAGATGTTCGAAAGCTAGGGCCTGGCTCAGAGCCCATATACCTGTGGGGTAGACAGTTGGAGCCTGGGGCCCAGCTTGGAGCCCATATCCCTCTGGGACAGACAGGTGGAGCCAGGGGCCCAGCTCAGAGCCCATATAACTGTGGTATGGATAGGTGGAGGCTGGGGCCCAGCTTGTAGCTCATATACCTGTGGGGAAGATGGATGAAATCTGGGCCCATTAAGAAGCCAATACTCCCACAATGTAGACAGTGGAGGCTAGGACAGGGCTATAATCCCATATACCTGTTGGGTAGACAGGTGGAGGTGTTTGGCCAGAATGGTGCCCATATAACTGTGGGGTAGAAAGGTGGAGGCTGGGCCCAGTACTGAGCCCATAGCCCCACAGTGTAGATGGGTGGAGGCTTGGGGCCCAGCTTGGAGCACATATACCTGTGGGGTAGAAATGTGGAGGCTTGGTTGCAGCTTGGATCCCATAAAACCACAGTGTATATGGGTGGAAGTTGGGTCTCAGCTTCCAGCCCATCTACCTGTCGAGTAGACAGGTGGAGACTAAGGCCCAGCTTGGAGCCCATATACCCACAGGATATTTGAGTATAGGCTGGGGCCAGGCTTAGAGCCCATATACCCACAGTGTAGACAGCTGTAGGCTTGGCCCAGATTGGAGCCAATATACATGTGTTGTAGACAGGAGGAGGCTGGTTCCCAGCTTGGAACACACATATCTGTGGGGTAAGTGGGTGGTGGCTAGGGCCCAGATCAGAGCCATATACCCACAGTGTAGATGGGTGTAGGCTGGACCCAGATTGGAGCTGATAAACCTGTGGGGTAGATGGATGGAGACCGGGGGCCCAACTCAGAGCCCATATTCCAACAGTGTAGATGGATGCAGGCTGGGACCCAGCTCGGAGCCCATATGCACACAATGTAGACAGGTGGAGGGTGGGGCCCACCTTGGAATCCATATATGTGTGGCATAGACAGTTGGAGACTGGGGTCTGGCTTGTGCCCATATCCCCAAATTGTAGACTGGTGGAAGCTGGGTCTCAGCTTGGCTCCCATATAGACAATTGGGATAGACAATTGGAGACTGGGGATCAGCTCAGAGCCCATATTTCCAAAGTGAAGAAGTGTAGAGGCTGGGGCCAATCTCAGAGACAATATACCTGTGCTGCAGACAGGTGGATGCTGGGGCCCAGCTTGGAGCACATATACCTGTGGTGTAGACAGGTGGAGGTTGGGCCTGATAGCTGTACCCATATACTTGTGGTATAGACAGGTTGAGACTAGAGCCCAGGTCAGAGTACAGATGACTGTGGTATAGACTGGTGGAGACTGGGGTGCAATTCAGAGCCCATATTCCCACCAGGTAGACAGGTTCAGGCTGGGGCCTGGTTCAGAACCCATATTCCCCATGGTGTAAATGGGTATGTCTGGGGCCCAGCTTGGAATCCAAATACCTATGGTGTAGACAGATGAAAGCTAGGGCCCATCTCGGAACCCATAAACCCACAATGTAGACAGGTAGTGGCTTAGGCCCAGATCAGAGCCCATATACCTGTGGGTAAGACTAGTGGACAATGTGGATCACCTTGGAGCCCATATACCCACAGTGTAGATGGGTGGAGGTTGGAGCCAAGCTTAGAACACATAACCCCACCATGGAGACTGGTAGAGTCAGGGGCCCAGCTTGGAATTCATATACCTGTGGTGTAGACAGGTGGAGGCTAGGGCCCATCTTGGAGCCCATATACCCACAGTGTAGGAAGGTGGTGGCTGTGGCAAGGCTTGGAGACCATATCCCACAGTGTAGACAGGTGGAGGCATGGGGACTGGCTAGTAACCACTGTATCTGTGGTGTAGAAAGATGGAGACTGGGGCTTGACTCAGAGCCCAAAAAGCTGCTGTTATTTGGAGGAGGAATGGGGCCCATCTTGGAGCCTATAAACCTGTGTGGAGACAGGTGGAGCTGGGATAAACTTGGAGCCCGTCTACCTGTGGTGTAGACGGGTGGTGTCTGGGGCCTGGCTCAGAGGCTATATCCCCACAGTTTACATGGTTGTAAGCTGTGACCCAGCTTGAAGCCCCATATACCTGTCATGTACACAGGTGGAGGCTTGGGCCTGACTTGGAGCCCAAACAACAATGGTTTAGACAGGTGGATGCATGGGGCAAGATTGGAGACCATAATCTCTGGGGTAGACAGGTGGAGATTGGGGTGCAGCTGGGAATCCATATCCCTGCAACATAGAAGCGTGGAAGCTGGGGCCCGGCTCGAAGTACATATTCCCACAATGTAGATGGGTGAAGCCTGGGACATGGTTTGGAGCCCATATCCCCACAGTGTAGATGGGTGGAGGCTTGGAGCCTGGCTAAATACCCATATAACTGTGCTGTAGAAAGCTGGGGACTGGGGCCTGTCTCGGAACTCATATTCCTGCAATGTAGAGGGGTAGAGGCTGGGGCCAATCTTGGAGCCCATATACCTGTGGTATAGATAGGTAGAAGCTGGGCACAGCTCCCATCCCATATACCCAAAGTGTAGACGGGTGGAAGGTGGGGCCTGGCCTGGAGCCCATATCCACACAATGCAGATGGGTGGGGCATGGGGTCTGGCTTGGAGCTCATATACCCGTGGATATATTGGTGGAGGCTGAGCCAATTTTGGAGCCCAAAACCCCACATCATAGATGGTTTTAGGCTGGGACCCAGTTTGGAGTACAGATACCTGTGGGGTAGACAGGGGGAGGCTGGGGTCCAGCTTGTAGCCTATATTTCTGTGGGTTAGTGAGGGGGTGGTTGGGGCCCAGCTTGGAGCACATATACCTGTGATGTTGACAGGTGGAGGCTGGGGCCCGGCTTGCAGCCCATATACCTGTAGTGTAGACAGGTGGAGGCTAGGGCTTGACTCAGAGACCAAATGACTCTGGTGTAGACAGGTGGAGGCTGGGTTCTGGCTCAGAGCCCATAAACCCAGAGTGTAGATGGGTGGAGGCATGGGGTCCAACCTGAAGCCCATATTCCTGCGATGTAGACAGGTTGAGGCTGTGGCCCATCTTGGAGCCCATATACCTTTGGGGTAGACAGGAGGAGGCTGGGGACCAACTCAAAGCCCACATTTCCACAGTGTATACAGGTGGAGGCTAGGGCCTGGCTCGGAACCCAAACTACTCTGCTATAGATATGTGGAGGTGTGCGGCCCGACCCGAAGCCCATATACAGATAGGGTAGACAGTTGGAGGCTGGGACCTGACTTGGAGCCATATTACTGCAATGAACATGGGTAGAAGCTGGGACCTGGCTCAGAGCCCATGTCCCCACAATTTAGATGGATAGAGCTGAGGCCCTGCTCAGAGCCCATATCACCAAAGTGTAGATGGATGGAAGCTGGGGTCTGGCTTAGAGCCCATAACCCCACAGAGTAGACAGGTCTAGGTGTGAGGACCAGCTTGGAGCCCATATACCTGTGGGGTAGACAAGTGGAGTCTGTGGCCTGGTTCAGAACCCATATCCCCACAGTATAGACAGGTGGAGGCTGGGGCTCGGTTTACAGCCCATATGCCCAAAGTGTAGATGTGTGGAGGCTTGAGAACATCTTGGAGCCTATATACCCGTGGGGTAGACTGGTGCAGGCTGTGGCCTGGCTTGGAGACTTTATACCTGTGGGATAGAGAGGATGAGGTTGGGGACTGGCTCGGAGCCCATATTCCCAGAGGGAAGATGGGTGCAGGCTGGGGTCTGGCTTGGATCTCATATCCACATAGTGTAGATGGGTGGAAGTGTGGGGCCCTGCTAGGAACCCATATAAATGTGGGGTAGACAGGTGGAGGCTGGGGCCCAGCTCAAGCCCAAATCCCCACAGTGTAGACAGGTGGAGACTGGGCCCCAGCTAAGAGCACATTTAACTCTTGTGTAGATTGGTGGAGGCTGGGGCTTAACTCAGAGCCCATATCCCCAGAGTGAAGATGGGTGTAGGCTGGGGACAGCCTTGGTGCCATTATTCCTGCAATGTGGTCAGGTGGAGGCTGGGGCCCATCTCAGAGCCTGTATAACTTTGGTATAGACAGGTGGAGGATGGAACCCAGCTTGGAGTCCATATCCCCACAGTGTAGACATGTGGAGGCATGGAGCTCAGCTCAGAGCCCTTATGCTACTGTGGTGGACAGGTGCTGCAGGCTAGGGTCTGGCTCGGGGCCCATATCCTCACAGTGTAGACTGGTAGAGATTATAGGGCAACTTGGAGGCTATATGCCCGTAATGGTAGATGGATGGAGGCTCAGGCCTGTCTTGGAGCCCAAATTCCAATGATGTAGACAGGTGGGGACTGGGGGCCTCACTCGGAGCCCATATAAACATGGTGTAGACAGGTGGAAGCTGGTACTTGGCTTGGAGCCAGAATAACTGATATAGACAGAATGATGCATGTGACCCAGCTTGGAGCCCATATACATGAGTGGTAGACAGGTGGAGGCTGTGGCCCAGCTAGAGTCTATATCTCCACAGTGTAGACAGGTGGGGGCTAGGGCCCAGCCTGGAGCCTATATACCTGTGGGGTTGCTGGGTGGATGCTTGGGTGCAGCTCAGATCCCATAGAGAGGTGGAGGATGGGGCCCAGTTCAGAGCCCAAATCACCACCATGTAGACAGGTGGAGGCTGGGGCCAGGCTCATTCCCACATACTTGTGGGGTAAACAGGTGGAGGCCTGATCCTGTTTCACAGCCCATATTCCTGCAATTCAGACAGGTGGAGGCTGAGGCTCGGCTCAGAGCTTATATCCCCATAGTGTAGATGGGTGTAGGCTGGGGTCCAGATTGGAGTCCATATACCTGTATAGAGACAGGTAGAAGCTGGGGCCCAGCTTGGAGCCCATATAACTGTGGGGTAGACAGGTGGATGCTTGGTCCTGGCTCGGAGCCTCTATTCCCACAATGTAGACAGGTGGAGGCTGGGGCGCGGGTCAGAGCTGATATCCCCTCAACATAGTCTGGTGGAGGCTGAGGCCTGGCTTGGAGCCCATATTCCCACAGTGAAGACAAGTGGAGGCTGGGGCCCAGCTTGGAGCCCATCTACCTGCGGTGTAGACAGGTGGAGCCTGTGACCCAGCTTGGAGCCCATATCCCCACAGTGAAGACAAGTGGAGGCTAGGGCCCAGCTTGGGGCCCATATCCCACAGTGTAGACAGGCTGTGGCTTGGGGTCTGGCTCAGAACCCATATACTTGAGGTATAGACAGGTGGAGGCTGGGGACTGGCTCAGCCCAAATAACTGTGGTGTAAACAGGAGGAGGCATGGGGCCCAGCTTGGAGTACACATTGTAACACCACTCACCAGATCTGTGTGAGCAGTAGAGATGGAGAAGCCTGGTCTAATACAGCCCCGGGGTTTGGTTGTGAATTGTTCATAACACCTCAGCCCAGTCTCCTTCCAACCCACTGGCCCAGGAACTTAACTTCCTGTCTCCCTGTTCTGTGCCTTATACTTCAGGAATTGTGAACTTGTGCTTTCCCATGGAAAATGACAGTCATTTACCCAGCCTCACAAAATCCACAGAAATAATCAAAGGGTTTTCATAATAAAAATGTGATCAATGAATCCTTGTCTCTATAATAATTGGAATCAGAGAAAAAATACAATATTGGATTAGTACTTACAATCAAAATGATATTAAGCAGTCATTAAACTGTAAGTATACTTTTTAAGAAATGAGAGAGATATTTCTCTCTCTCTCTGATTTAATTTTTCCTCTGAGTGTAAAATAGGAAATTAAAAAGCAATTATTTGGTGTAATAATAAGAAAAATTAGCTATAACATTTCAAAATCCAATGAGTTTTATCATAAAACTTAAAAAATATATAGCATAACACAGCAAAGTGCAAAATTTCTGGTTGTGGTTACTAACAGGCGGTTAATCTAATGTCATGATTCTATGTACAAACTGACTTTCAAAATATAAATTTTCTTGTGTCTCTTTAAAAGCCATGCACACTCGAACTGTTGTGGGTTCTCCAGTGGATACAGAACACCAGGTCTGGGGGGAGGGGGTGGTCGTGGGCAGCACTACCTGTTTCATTTTATAAATTCTCTCTTAAGTGGTTGAAGACAGAATGCTCTGGTCTTTAAGTGGCCGCCACACCTGGACAGAGCAGCTCATTCCAATTCACCGGCTGTGCCTCCAACCAATCAGGAGGAAGGAGAAGTGCTAATTTTCCTGTTCTGTAAATAGTTATTCCTATTTCCCTGAGGTGGTAGAATTGATGTTGTCTTAAAGCTGGAATATAATCTCTGGACTCCTGAGACTCTCTACCGTAGTGCCGACAATGATTTCCTCTAGAAATGACTATGTTATCTCAGCCTGTGGTAAAGGATAGGCTTCCATTTTTTGGTAGGGCCCCAGGTGCAGTATCCCCTTCCTGTACCACTGTTCCTACATTTACCAATAGTTTGGCATCAGTCCTGTAGTCCTGTTTTGCTTTATTTAGGTTGTTTTTTTTGGATCTTGGGTGGAAAATCATAATTAACTATTGATTCCTATTCAAGGTCTTCTTTCAGCTTGGTCTGTTAGAATCATTTAACATTGAAAATGTTGATCTTCTTAAAAAAAAACGTATTTACAAATAGTGTTTACACGTCACCCGGGGGAAGGCGAAGAGTGAAACTTCTCTTATTGCATGAGGAAATTCTCAGGCCTGAAGGCGGCCAGGGTTCAAGAACAGGGAGGCACAACCCAGCGCGGCTCTGCGCAGAGCCTTCCCCAGGACTGGGCAGGGCAGCCGGGGCACGGAGCAGCCCCACCCGGGACCACCGTGGCTCGCAGTCGGCACAACTGAACCTGACACGGATACTGGTTCCTCCACACCGCACTGGTTGGCAGACTTGGGCACCTCCGGCGGTGGATGCAAATCGGCAGCTCCTTGCGGAAGGCCTTCATCTGTGCTCTGATGTGGCAGAGCAGCTCGTGCTAGTGGCTGCTGCTGCCGTCGTCCTCCTCGTCCATCAGTCCGAACGGATCCCCGGTGGCCATGTAGATGCGCGCCTCAGTGAGGGTTTTGCTCGTGTCAGCGATGAGTCGGTGGATGATCTTGCCCAGGCGCTCGGCCTCTGAGCAGATTCCTTTATCTGGTGCCGGTCGGAAAGGCTCTTGGGCCAGGCCTAGGGGAGGGTAGAAGGAACGGGTGGGCGTGAGGCAGAGGATGTTGTGCACCTCCTCCGAGTCGCTGTCACTGCGGATGGACCCCTCGCAATTTCCTTGCGAAGGCCGCGAGTCCTCGTCGCTGTCCTTGCCTGCGTTGCTCTCGGTGTTGCTGTTGCGGGGGCTGCAGCCGATGCCCAAGTGTGAGTCCAGGTCATAGCGCTGCACGTTCTGGTACTGCAGCTGCACGACCTTGCGGCTGAGCTCCTTGATCCCCAGGCGCGCCGCCTTCAGCTCCTTCTGCAGGGCCTCGTACTTAGCGCTGTCGTGGTGCTGCTCGCTCTCGTGGCCGCCCGACTTGTTGAGCTCTGCCGTGACGCGCAGGTTCTGGTCCTCTAGGTCGGCCACGTTCCTCCGCAGCAGCTCTGTCTCTTCTTCCACCAGCTGCAGGTGCTGCCGCAGCTCCAACAGGGATTTGCTCTGTTCCTTCACGAGCCGGTTGGCGGAGCCTTTGAAGTCATCGCTCCTCAGGTCGTCCAGTTCCGCCTACACCCTCTGTTCTCCACCTCCAGTTCCACGATTTTCCTGCCCAGAGTGTTGGCTTCTTCCTCCACCAGCCTCAGTCTTAGCTTGAGCTCCGCCTCCCTGGTGCTCGGCGGCCTCCGGCTTCTGCTTTGAGCAGTGGGCTGTCCGGATACCTGTAAAAGGAGCTGTACTTCTGCAGCTCATGTTCGAATCTGTCCTTTCCTTTTCTTGATCAATCTTGGCCATTTTCTTTCTCATCAAAGCAGCTTCTTCCTTAACGAACTGCAGCTTTTCAGATCTTCATTGTCCTCCTCTGTGGGAGTCTGTTGGGTCTCTGTTTTTTTTTTTTTTTTCCCCAGACTTTGGCAAGTCTTTGCTTCCTCTTCTTTTTAAAGATAACTCTTCCATTATTTCCAGTTCATTCTGTAAAGCTTGCTTTGCAATCTCAACTTCCTAAGCGGTTGCCTCGGTTTCTCCTTATCATCTTCTGTTCTCTTTTCTTCCACATTTCCCAGCTCATGGTGAAGTCTCACAGATATATCCTTTGCCACCTTGAGGTCCTGCTCCAGGCTGTGCAACAGCTCCCAGTGGACTTCCCCAGTCTGAGCATAGTGGGGCCTTTTGCGCTCTGCTTGGCGGAGGCGGTACTGCAGGATCCGGCTGTTTTGGTTGGCTCTCTCCAACTCGCATTTCCTGCAGCTGACAGGCATCCTCCTAGAAGAAAGTGGCCCACATCTCTTATCTGGATCCTCACCTCAGCTCATCGGTCTATCTCGTTCTTGAGTGTCTCGTTCTCCTCTCGCAGCTTCTCCATTTCCTCCTGCATTTCTTCCTGCTCCTGGAGTTGCTGCAGGTTCGGCAATGATGAAGGGGGCGCCGCCGCCTGCATGACCCCGCCGCTCCCGCTGCCCTCTGTGCTCTGCTGGGGCCTTTGCCGCCACCACCATTGAGGCGGAAGGGATGGCGAAGGGCTCGCAAACTGCAGTAGCGCCGGCGACCAGGGAGCTGCGACTGCTGCTGCCGTCATCGCCATTCTTAGTGTGCATCTGAGCGCGGCTGCCGCCGGCTCCTTCTTGAGGTGGAAATGGATGAGCTCAGACTGCAGACAGCCTTCCTCCCAGTAGCTCCCTCCGCCAACGCTGCCCCCTGCTGCAAGGCCGCTTCCGGGATTTCTGTCTCCTGGGCCTGAGATTTTGCCCGCGGAATAGGAGGATGGCGACGGGGAGACTCCCTCCGGGCCGCTGCCGCCCCTCTGGGTGCGCGCACGCCTTTCCGTCGCCAGCACCTGGGCGGCGGCGGAGGCTGCGGGACGCCCCCTCACTGTGCGCTGAGCCGCCGCCGGCTCCTCCTCCTTCCCCGCCCCCTCCTCCTCCTTCCCGGGGTTGGGAAGGGTGTTCCCCGAGTTTCCAAGGCACTGGCTGTAGCTCCCGGGGCCTCGCTTCTGGCTGGCTGGGCCTCCTGCTGCCCACAGCAGCCAGGGGAGCCGCAGGGGCTGCTTCAGCACCAGCAGCGGGTGGACAGCTCCCGACACCGCGCCTTTGCGCGCCGCCTTCTCGATCTGCCTCCGCCTCCCGGGGCGCTGGCCGGAGTGGCCCCCGGGTTCTGGGTCTTGTTGCCCTGCTGCAGCTGAGGAGAATTGATTTTAGTGCTGGCCCCCACCAGGGACAGCTAGCAGCGGTTGTCTGTGTGACCGAGTCTGGCGGGTAACTGAGCTCGCTGCTGCTCTCTGCCACTGCCCTCCTGGAGCAGGGGCGCCTGAGTGCCGGAGGCGGCGGCAGAAACTGCGGCTGTGGCAGGGGCAGCGCCGCGGGTCGGTGGCTGACTCACGGCCGTCTAGGAAGAAAACCTTTCGGATGCGATTTGGAATCGTCCATCACCAGGTCATCCTCTTCCCTCTTCAGTGCCAACAGCCTTCCTTTCTAAACGGGGACAGAAACAAAAGAAAGGAGGCACACAGCCTGTTTGCGTAGGTACAGAGAAAAGGGTTTTTTTTTCTATACAACAGAAGCCTCTGAAAATGGTGAGATTTGGAAGGCGCTAACTAGAAGACTTTCTTTTAATGAAGAAGGAGGACCAAGCCTTGTTTGTATCTGGGAATAGGATGCAGAGCTCTGGATTCTCATTTTGCCCAGCGCAGTGCTGTCTCCGTCTCACTCCACCTGAGTAAAATGATGAGGGATCTGAAAGCAGCTGAACAGAACATTCTTATAGAGCCGGTTTTGGAAAGGATGCGATATAAAGGTAGAAAGGAATTTATGGGAAGTGAGCGGGAAGGAGGGAGGGAGGGAGACACACACACATACACATAGAGAGAGAGAGAGACAGAGAGAGAGGGAGGGAGGGAGGGAGGGAGAGAACAAGCTTCAGAAGGAAAATGAGTTGCCCACATACTAGTGACATGAGAGAAATTATTTAATACTTATATTAATCTTAAATTACAATAAATAGCACTGCTAAGAGGTAGGAATATGAGTGAAAATATAACAATGTGAAAAAAATTGAGTATTAATTGTCTGAGAGGGAAGTTACACTCAGCCCAGGAATTTCTGCTCGGCAAAGCTGATGTCGCTGCCCTGCTGAGTGACCAAACTGCCCTCCACAGAGCCCACCCTGTTTTTCTGGCTTGGCACCACTCTTTTCCCAGAAGACAAGCCAGCACTTGGGGGCACAGTGGTTTCATTAAAGCTATTTCCATCACAGAGATGACACTTGGTTTCTGATGCAAATGTGACTGGCTCTGGGTGTGGCTTATCTTTCCATCCACACAGATAATCATGGGCATGTTACAGACTGCGACACCCACCATCCTGGTTTTGCATTTCCCGTGGCCTCCAACAGGCACATTCTTGCAGTAAATGAGATACGGATACAGCCCTTCCCTTCTCCCCTTTTTGGGGGGATGACAGCTATAAATTGACCTTCTTGATTCCAGGTTTTGTGCTGTTCCCCTCCCCTGGACCCATTACCTTCTGCTCATGATGTGAGCAGTGAGCTCTGAAGGGACAGTGTCCCAGCTTCTCCTCTTTGTCCCCAGTTAAATAGAAAGTCTTGTTTGTGGTAGTGAGTGAAAAATAACCAATAGTGATTCAGTGATGATGAATGAATGAATGGACCTGATCATGAACAAAGGGAAAATATCACTAAATTTCCTGCCCTTGAATAGTGATATGGAAACTCTACCATGTCACCAGGTTCTGCCCCTGGAGTTTGGGTTCACAGTCAAATATTAATGTTCTCTTTAGAAATGAGGAATAAAAAACAAAAGAATCTGAGAGAGAGCAGAGTCTTATGAAGGTGTATACTTCCAAATAAATTTACTCTAAAATACTAAATGCACACTCATTACTCACCAAGAATTGGCAATTAGGATGGAAGATTGTATCTGATAATTCTGGGTCCATATTATGTCACCTCCTCACTGTGCTTTGATAAAAAGACCTTTATTCTAAAGGAAATTTCCCCATTAGGGGAGCTCTTCTCCACTCCTCTTTAGTGGAGAGCTTGTGATGTACCTGGGAATTTAGGAGTCCTGAGTGTAACCTGAGGAGAAAGAGAGAAGCCAGGCTCTGCTAAGGTTCCAGAGCTCAGAGAAGGCTCAGCCAGGAGCAGGGCACATTTTGGATTTGAGGCAATGGGATAACTGGTCCCCTGGTCACACATGCTTGACTTGTGCTCTTCTTGTCATCCCCACCCAGCTTGTGTAAGGGCTATTTCTGCTTCTGGACACACAATGTTACTCTGATCACCATGAAGGCAAGAAGAAAAGAGGTTATTTTCAGTAATCCCATAAAGATAGACCAAGTTTAGAGCATCAGGCCCTCTGGGTTAGTAGCACAACTGACACTAAAGACAAAACCTGAGCTGGTGTTGGTCACAGGCAGATGCTGCAGGGGAGTGATGGGTCAGACAGGGGTGTGGAGGGCAGATGCTAATCTTCCCATAGACGGGAGCTCTTGGGGGCCTGGGGGTTGTACTCAGCTGTCCTATTGGGATAACCAGCCTCCTCTCAGGTGGCCCAGGGGTGATCCAGAAGCCTGGGCCCAGGGAAGCTGTTTGGAACTCCTTAAAGAGGTCACAAGTGGAGGGGCTCTGCCTGGTAGCCCTGGTTACCTATCACTGTGGTAACACATAATATTTCTGCAGCTGTCCTTACAGGAAATGCTGACTGCAGGGTCTGAGGCCTTTACAGGAGCTCCCTGTGCTGGAGTTACTTCATGCCATATCAGAGAGTTCCCGCTCCCTGGTGGTCCACAGACCCACACCTGCACCCTGAGAGTTGCAGAGCCCTGAAGGGGGTGGCAGGAGAGGAGAACACACATCAGTTCCTGAGGGCTCAGCAAGAACCACCCACAGGGGTCCCCTGGGGTCCTGAGAGGCATCAGCTGTAGGAAAGTCATACCAGTAGGACCTACCTCCACCTCCTTCCCTGGGGCAGGCTCGGGGTTTCCCCAGCAATGGTGCACCATCTGTCCCCTTTGCTGACCTCAGGGCCCTAATTCTCCCTGTCATTGCTACTGGTATGTGACCAGGTCAACTCTGTGTCTTGACATCCCCAGGGACCTGATTCCTCAGGCAGCACTTCGGGGACACAGAGGCCCCACGCACCCCTGAGCACAGGTGACAGGAGGGAAGGGGACAGCTGTGCTTTGACCTCCATGTGCAGCATCCATGTTGTTGGGACTGTCCATCTACTGGAGCTGCCCTGAGCCTCTGACCCCAGGAGAATCCTACCAAAGGCAGAATTGCTTTCCTTCAAGAGGAAAAATCCAGCTCCACAGACTCTGATTTTGCCACATATGGGCATCCAGGAATAGAATTTGTTATTGTCATGAGAGTAATTTTGTTTATTTGCTTGCTGTTAGAGCTTTGTCTGGGGTTTCTCTGATGCTTCAGAAACACTGAATGAGAAATTTGGAGAAGAACTATTGTGAGCCAGAAGCTATTCCCAGATACAGGAAGTGAATATGAAGTTATTTTAGTAAGAGAAAAGAGTCCTAGTCAGAGACCCCAAGAAGGCCAGGTTTTTGTCCCACTTCCCCATCTGCCTGTGTCACTGTGAGCAGCACTGCTGTGCCAGATCTGACAGTAATAGTCAGCCTCATCCTCGGGCTGGATTCCAGAGATGTGCAAATATGCTGCATTGCTTGAGGTGTCTTTGGATCCAGAGACTCGACTGGGGACCCCAGGTCCCAGTTGCTTATCTGAGTTTGAGTAGTAGTACAGGAAATACTGGGGAGCACTCCCTGGCTTCTGCTGGTACCAGTATATGTAGAAGCCACCAACATTTGCACCACTGCTCATGGTACAGGAGAGTCTGGCTGTTGTTCCCAGAGATGCAGAGAGGGAGGGTGGCTGGGTCAGCAAAGGCTGGGAGAGGGAACCTGCAAACACAGACACACAGGGGTCATGGGGCAGGGTCCATGTCTAAACTGCTTGGGGGTATGAGCTAGAGGGGCTGAGGCAGGCTGGGAGATCTGCCCTGGGTCCCTGAGGCCTGTCCCTACCTTTCCAGTGGGAGAGGAGCAGAAGGAGGAGAGGGGTCCAGGCCATGGTGGACACAACCCTGTGTGGCCCACAGTGGAGCTGGGCTGCCCCAGCCTCCTTTTCTCTCCCACCCTCTCCCAGGGGAGGGGCTCTTCATGCAAATTTGTCCCTTTATCCCCTGACTGACCAGCCCCTCCCTGACCCCTGATGATAGAGCTCAGCTCACGCTGTAGACTGCGGAGGATGAGGGTTGTAGGAAAAACATACAGCTCTGCTAGACTTAACATTTAACAGCAAACTTTGTAATAATGTTCTCTATTTATGAACCACACTTTATCTCCATAAGTAAAAATTCCTCCTTGGGAGAGCCCTGGGAGGAAGCAGCTGGTGAGATGACACAAAGCTCCTTGCTCAGGGGACTCTGCCAGGCCAGAGGGGACACAGATGCTGAGACCCCGTCAGTGAGCACAGGGCCCAATCCCCCAGGCTGCAGCCCCTTGGAGTGAATGGTCCTTACTGGGCCGCAGTGTAGGAACCCCAGGGCAGTCCCACAGTGCCCCCTGCTGCTCACAGAGCAGGAAGTCATCATTGCTGAGAGGTCTGAGAGCCTATATACAAACATCTATGGACTGTTTCCTAGCTACTGTGAGTCAGACACACCATGTGTGATTACCAAATAGTTTTTCTCTCCCAGAAAGGCTAATGGAGTTGCAAGCATGTGCATAAACTACAACCTAATTAGCACCACCAGAGAAGATTCTGGAAAAAGCTAATACACATTTTCCACCAGGTCAGGTATCAGACAAGGGTCCACTGTGCTGGTTTGAAGGCTCTGGAGGCCTCTTCAAGGAAGCTGCAAGAAAGGCATATTTGAAAATATGGAAAATTGCTCAGTGGCTCATTCAAGTGATGGCAATTCAGCAATTGTTCAAAAATATATGTAAAGCTTTTAGTATTTAGATAGGAATTCACTTTAGGAATTTGGGAAAAACCTACAGCTCTGCTAGACTTAACATTTAGCAGCAAATATTGTGACAATGTTCTCTATTTATGAACCTCCCTTTATCTCCATAAATAAAAATTTTTTGCATAATTACATTGTAACTTTCAAGTCAGAATTTTGTTCTGGGTGTCACAAGATTTATTTGTTCTTATTATAAACAGATTTTTTTCTGTCTGGACTTTCTTATGGCTAGTTTAAGTTTAATAGGAATCTATATCTTTCAACATCATATGGTTTTTGTGGATGTGTTTGGTACCTGGGCAGGCAAAGGCAGATGTCATCAGGCCTCACCCCACTCACCATCCTCTCTAACTTGAATTCCCCAAATGGTTCCCACAGGCCCAGACTCATAAGGGCCCTTCTGTAGGTATTCCACGACATGCCCTGACCTACAGGCCTCTCTTTTTATGGTGTTTCTGGATAATGTTCATATAGTCTGGGCCACGGAGGCCTAAATGTCAGAGCTCTATCTATCCTTAGCACCAAGTCACACAGTCACCACCACCCCCTGGTTCTGCTCTGGGTGATGCATCATGCTCATTCCAAATGTGATGAGCTGAGGGCTGGTCCCTGTCCTGGCAGAGGGATCAAACATGAAGCAAATGTTCACTCTGAAAGGGGATGTCAGTATAAGAGGAGATTGTGGTCCAGGAAGTATCGTATATGGGTGACTCTAGAAGGGGAAAGTGACTCTCAGCCCTGTAGAGGGTCAGGAGACTTCCCAGGGGAGAAGACACAGGCCGGGCTGGAGCTGGGCTCAGCAGATGCTGCTCTCAGAGGAGTAAATAGAAAAATGCAAAATGATGGAGAGGAGTGGAGGAGTGGACAGGAAGGGAGGGAGTGTGGGCAGCCCCAGGGCTGGAGAGATGGGATGGAACAGGGCCTTGGTCCCCATCTTGAGGGCAGATATTAATATTAATAATTTTAACAAATAGAAACCAAATTGTCAGGCTCTGATCCACACACACTTCATGGAGGGGGGACAGAGGATGGGCCTAGGACAGGATGTTTCACAAGCAGGCACAGCAGAGGCCTGAGGAAAGGACACATCTGAGGGACGTGGAGGGTTTCACTCTCAGCTCCCAGCCCCAGGGTCAATGGGACATGCAGGGCAATTGACAGCAGGGAGTAAATTGAGAATCTGGACATTTTAGAATAACAATTTGCAGGGAGTAATGTTTTCATCCCTTTTCTATATTCAAAACCAAGGGGAGGAATGAATTTGATGTGAATTACCATCAGGTCATGCATGAAGCCTAACAGGATGTTTCAAAACCATCTTCATTTAATTGAACAAAAGGTCATTATTAAAGTAATTGAGCTGTTAAACTTTTCCAAAGGGACTTCTTTAATGTGTAATTGCTTTTATCACAAAAGGAAACCTTAGTTCTTTTTTTACAGGATATATTTTCATCTTAAAATTTCAACAAATAACATACTTCCTCAAGTTTGATAAAAGGAGGCACTGTGTAGTTTAGAATTTAAGGAGGTGTAAACTTTTGTACTCTGTAAGTTTTACTAGTTGAAAAACATTCTTCTCAGAATTGAGGTGTATCCTTGTTACGGCCCCTGAACTTCATTAGATCCTCTCAGCTAGTGGATGACAAAATCTACCATTTCCAGCCCCTACAGGTACAGTTTTTTGTTATGTTAGCTCCCAACCCCATCACTGCAAGTGAATTTTTGTTTTGTCATAGGAGGGCTCAGCCTCCTATTTATAACCCTGAATTTCACAAGAGCAAGTCTCAAGGCAGGGGCTTGATTTATTAAGTAGTGGGTTCCTATCTTGGCTTAATATATATACTATTCCAAGATACATGGTCAGTTTCTTACATTATCTTCACTTAGTTGTACAGTCATCATCACTCTCAACTTTAAACAATTAACATAAGGTAATACATCCCAGAGCTCTTATCAGCTGCTAGTTATTCATCCCTAGTATTAGTGTAGAGTTGGTAAGACAGTCCTATTAAATATAGTCATTAACACTTAATGTGTAGTTTTTCTATACCACTCTGTTGCTAACCCTCTGCAGCAGCAGCATGCCTTATAACTATATCATGCTAACACTTATTTAGGCTTGTGGTGCTACTGTCTGGGTTAGTTGCCTTTAAACAATCATTTACAAACATGTTGACCTTCAATGTGTCACTGATGTTTATAGTCCCATTAAAGAACCATAGTCACTCCTTACCATTCCCATACCATTAATATCACCTTCAATATCACATCTGTACATGTTAGATTATTGTTCCCCCTTCACTAGGTTCTGACTGTCTCTAGGTCCCCTATATTTTACTTTTTAAGACACTTATTTTATATTTTTTACAGGGTTCACAGTGGTAACATACAATATCTCTCCTTTTGTGTCTGACTTATTTCACTCAGCAGTATGTCTTAAAGTTCTTACATGTTGTCATATGTTTCACAACCTCTTTCCTTCTTACTGACATTTAGTATTTCATCGTGTGTATATACCACATTTTGTTTATCCACTCATTTGTTGAAAGACATTTGGATTGTTTCCATCTCTTGGCAATTGTGAACAATGCTGCTATGAACATCAGTGTGCATATATCTGTTTGTTTTACTGCTTTTAGATCATCTTGGTATATACTGAGTAGTGAAATTGCTGGATCATACAGTAACTTGATATCTAGTTTTCTGAGGAACCACCAAACTGTCCTCCAGAGTGGCTGTACCATTATACAGTCCCACCAGCAATGAATAAGTGTTCCAATTTCTCCACATCCTCTCCAGGCTTTGTAGTTTCCTCTTTGTTTAATGGCAGTAATTCTATTTGGTGAGAGATGATATCTCATTGTGGTCTTGATTTGCATCTCCCTAATAGCTAGTGAAGATGAATATTTTTTCATGTGTTTTTTAGCCATTTGTATTTCTTCTTCAGAGAAATGTCTTTTCATATCTTTAGCCCATTTTGTAATTTGGCTGTTGGTACCATTATCATTGAGTTGTAGGATTTCTTATCATGTCTCTTATCAGATACATGGCTTCCAAATATTTTTTTTCCATTGAGTAGACTGCCTCTTTACCTTTTAGAAAAATTTCTTTCAGGTACAGGGGATTTTAAGTTTGAAGAGTTCCAATTTACCTTTTTTTCCATGCAACTGAATTATAATTGTTTGTTTTACACTTCCCAGAATTCCATGGCCCAGGTCAGGGCCTGCTGCTGGGGTCACTGCTGTGGGCCTGTGGGGGGTGTCATCCCTGGGGGCTGCCTTGGTGTGTCTGGGTCAGGAAAGTGACCCCACCTTGCTGCATGGACATGAATTTTCCTCATAATCTGCTGTCTGGGCTCCACAGAATGTCAGGGCCACATGGAGATTAGCAACACAATCCTCTCAGATTCTGAGTATCATGTGACTTTATTGGCTAGGGGATTCCTTTTTAAGTCTTTATATTTATTTATTGACAACCTGGGAGATAATTTCTGAATGGGGACTCATTTGATGGCAAGAGTAACTGTAGCTTCAAATCAATAATATAAAAGCCACAGGCCATCACCCATGGGTCCTGGAGTTTTTGTCCCACTTCCCCACCTGTCTGTCCTCATGCAGTAATAGTAGCCTTGTCTTCAGGCTGCAGCCCAGAGATGAGCAAAAGGCCTGCATTGGCCAAGGTGTCTTTGGATCCAGAGAAGTGGCTGGGGATCCCAGAGCCCTGGTGCTTGTCTGAGTCTGACTTGAATCTCAGGAGATACTGGGGTGGGTTCCCTGGCTTCTGTTGGTACCAGTATATGTGGTAGTCACCAACACTGAGGCCACTGCTGAGGGTGCAAGAGAATCTCACAGAGGATCCTAGGGATGCAGAGAGGGAGGGTGGCTGGGTCACCACAGGCTGGGAGAGGGAACCTGCAAACACAGTACACAAGGGTCAAGGGGCAGGGCCCAGGCTGAAACTGTTGGGAGCCACAAGGGCTGAAGCAGGTGGGGACACTGCCCTGGGTCTGTCCCCACCTGTGCAGTGAGAGAGGAGCATGAGGAGGAGAGGGGTCCAGGCCATGGTGGACACAGCCCCTCAGCCCCACAGTGGGGCTGGGCTGCCCCAGGATTGTCTTATCCTTCCCTACTGCCCCCAGGGACAAGAAGGGGCCATTCATGCAAATTCCAGACCCTCCCCTTCCTGGCTTTCTCAGATCCTGGCTGATAACTGACTCAGGAGCCTGAGGGAACCCAAGCCAGCCTAGATGCTTAGAAAGAGAAAGCTCAGGGTGTACCCCAGGAGTCTGATGGAGAGAGCCCCTGCTGGGAACACCCAGGACCCTGCCCAGGAGCCTCTAGATGTTTCCATGTTCATGGGATTACCTGCTACTTGATTACTATCTTCCCATATTTCAGCCCAGCCCCACTGTGGGGCTGAGGGGCTGTCTACCATGACCTGGACCCCTCTCCTCCTGAGAGCACCCAGCTGCTGAGTCTCCTCAGGGTGCCCAGCAGACAGATCAGACTCTACCCCAGTCCTGAGGCCAGTGGGGGCTGACCTGGCTTTGAGAACCCCCAGCAGAGCCCAGCCATAGCTCCACAGTGGCCCCTGGTGGCCACATGCCCATTGTCAATGTCCCCTGATGCCCTGAGGCTTTCTACCTTCAGATAATTGTGCCTGTCCTTCAATGGAGAAGGGGTCCATGTTTGAAACAAAGTGCTCAGCCCCAATTTAATGAATATCTATTTGTTTTCTGTAGTTTCTATAGCTTTGAAATATGGGAAGATAGTAATCAAGAAGCAGGTAATCCTGTGAACATGAAAACATCTAGAAGACATAAAATATTAAAGAATGAAACTGCTTCAATATCAGGGACACTTGGGCAGCTTCTCCACAGAGATGTCTTTAATTGGTGTCTGGAAGGACAAATAGTTTCTCAGGGAGAGGAACCAAGATAGGAAAACACAGGATGTGATGAAGCTCACTCCATGAAGTCGCATGGTGATTCCACAGGCCAGCCAAGCCATGGAGGTGACATAGCACTCAGGAATTCCGTATAGAATTGCAACATCCTGGGACATCCAAAACTGTCTTAATATGTTAACTAAAGCTGGAGCGCTCACTTCCTGATTTAAAGTGTATTACAAAACAACAATAACCAAAAGAGCTTGGCATTGTCATAAGGATGGACACACAGGTTGATGGGATGGAATTGAGGGTCTGTAATTTCATCCATTGAGTCTATGATGTTGGAGAAACAGGATTTCCACTTCCAAAAGAATGAAGTGGGATCTCCAGGCCTCCAGCAGACCCATTAGGCCACAGCCTTCCATAGTCACCTCACAGGCTGCCCTGCTCAGTCTGACTCTGGGAGGTGCATGTTACTGGAAGCTCTGATTTTTCCACTTAAGCCACGATGCACATAGAAATGGTTAAAATTATCTTCCACACTTTCTTCCCATTTCTGTTTTTACCAGCCCCTCC
>NW_023637643.1:0-43748 GCF_015220235.1 Choloepus didactylus | reverse complement strand
GTTTTTATTTGAATCACAGGAGGTTGTTATGTTGGGTACAGAAATGGTCTTCACACAAACAAGATAGGTTTTGGTCTTCAGAAAAAAAATTCTCCCATTCCTGGATGTTATACCCCACGAATGTTAAACAGATGAGTCAAAACATGGTTTAGCAATTATTAAATCCCACAATCAGATTCTCCATGCAGCCGATGGGGGGGACAACAGGATGAAGAATGAGGAAATCTAATGCATTTCAGGCCAACCCTATGAGATCCTGAAGAGATTCTTAACTAATGTGGGTCTCAAATTTTCTATTATGAAAGAATTTATCCAAATCTCTACTTACTTCCAAGAATGTTAAAACAACTGAATACGTCAGTACTTTGAGCTATGATAAAAACACCTTGCAAATCAGGGTGGTGATATTATCACCTCAATCTCTAAGTTTCTACATGTAAAAACACACATGCTACCCACACATAGGACCAGATTCAAATCAAAGTCAATACACATTATAGGCAAGTTTTATTTTTCACCTAGTTTAAAGCAAAACTAGATGTCAGCAGTCAATAGTTTTGTTCGTTATTTGTGAGTATGTCACAAACAGATTCATAGTTACAACAGATAACTAAACCTCCCAGACACCAACACAGTAATTTCGAGTCCTGAGGACTCTGAAACCAAATACTGCTCTGCAATCTACCATGCGGTTTACTGGTGAACTGGTGAGAAAACTAGCTGGGATGCAAGCTGGAATTTGACCTCAACAACCTACCTCTGAGGGCTATGCTCAGAGAGCCTTTCACAGCCTGGCTAAGGATTAAGGGAGACAATATGGGTGAAAACCACTAAGTGAGTTATTTAAGCACTATACAAATATTAACTATTACTATTATTTTTTAGCACAGACAAGGTGGCCTGTGGGTCATTTCAGAAAAAATTCAATAATCCGACCTTTCCTGTAGTGAATGAGCACAGTGTTCTCTCTCAGCTGTTTTCTACAAGAGATGCTAGTGAGGCCTAAGTCCTAAAGAGAATGTCTCCCAAAAATACAGCCAGAATAATATGCTGGAAAATGCCTTTATCTGCCAAAATGGGGAGTGGGGGGGGCTCCACTTGTTAAATAAAAGAGTTGACTTTATCAGTGACAGTGAAAGAGGTGTAATCTGTCATATTGTTATCCCTAAGTTAAATGCTACTCTCCTCAATACTCCCAAAAAAAAAGTGAGATTCCTGGGCAAGGGCAGTATCTTAATTATCCTGATTAAGGAGGGGGGGGAGGGATGGGGAGGAGGGGGAGGGGATGGGGGGAGGAGGAGGAGGAGGGGGAGGGGGTGGGGAGGGGGGGGGGGGGAGGGAGGGGTGGGGAGGAGGGGGAGGGGGGAGGGGGGAGGGAGGGGGGGAGGGGGGAGGGGGGAGGGGGTGGGGAGGAGGGGGAGGTGGGAGGGGGGAGGGATGGGGGAGGAGAGATGGGGAGGGGGGAGGAGGAGGGAGGGGGGAGGGATGGGGGGGGAGGAGAGGGAGGGGAGGGGGGAGGGGGAGGAGAGGGAGGGGGGAGAGGGGAGGGGAGAGGGGGGGAGGAGAGGGATGGGGGGAGGAGGGGGGGAGGAGAGGGATGGGGAGGGGGGAGAGGGATGGGGAGGAGAGGGATGGGGGGGGGGGGAGGAGAGGGATGGGGAGGGGGGGAGGAGAGGGATGGGGAGGGGGGGAGGAGAGGGATGGGGAGGGGAGGATGGGGAGGAGAGGGATGGGGAGGAGGGGAGGGGAGGAGAGGGATGGGGAGGAGGAGGGGTGGGGGAGGGGAGGAGGGGGGGGGGGGAGGGGGAGGGGGAGGGGGAAGGGATGGGGGAGGGGATAGGGGGAGGGGGGAGAGGGATGGGGAGGGAAGGTAGATAAAAGGAGAAGAAACCTTGATGACTATTAAGAGATTCATAGAACCAATCATAGAACTAACAGTTCCCAGAGGTTAAGTGACTAACATACAGCCACACAATTCATTAGCAGTCCAGCTGTAAAAAAAACTCAGTTCTTTAAACTACCGGCATTCCGTACCACTTTAGCTTGTAGCATAATGTGTAGACCCTTTATTTTCCAGTCCAGATACAATTGCTTCACTCTCCAGGGCAGTTTTCAGACAGTTTAGCTAGACTCAAAATTCCAGTGCTTGCTTATTTCTTAAGATTGTCCTCTGCCAGGAATATTATACCAGTTAGAATGACCTTTCTTAACACTAGAGATGCTATCACTAACTCACCAGTAAGAACCTTATTTTGAATTGTCTCCAGGGTGTGGAAGTGGCTGCAATAACACAACCATGGCACAACTCTGCCAGAGTTACCTGGGCTCAGCAGCTGTCTTTATAAGTGGACAGTGATTCCCCACACACCCCATGATGCCAAGAAGGCACCGTTGGCCTAACGGCAGCCCCAATGAGTCAGCTGGCCAACATGTACTATAACCTAAAGTGAGTCAGGAGTCCCAGCCCAAACCTGAGGCAAACGTGGGGCAAACCTAGGGCACTGGACTCGCCACCATGGTTCTTTCAGGTTGACTCCAAAGTTTGAATGCCACTAAATCTGACCTACTTCAAAAGGCCAGTGATTTTTAAAATGCCAATCACTACCTCTTTGATCTCATATACTAATACTCCCTCCCCCACACTTGCATCTTCATGACACACCTGTGAGGAAACAGTGTCTGCTAAGAGCCAGGTGCAAAACTTACTGGTGGACTCTGACCTGGGACTGAGCCCTTGACAACATATTCTAACCAAGTGAGCCAAGTAAGTTATAGCCTCTAGGAACCAGAAAAGCTACATTTGTCTAACAAAAAACTTTCGCTTACCCTAGCCAACTAGTTATTTCCCTTCCCACAACCACACACAATATGAACACCTTCCACCTCCTACCAAAATACACACACCTAAGCAGATGGTGACCAGGCCACACATGACCCTACTTGGTGGTGACTCCCTACCTCAATCAGTACCTCAGTGCATTAGGGTCAAGATGTGATCAACTAGTATGCCAAGTGCCTTGCTAAAAAGCTAGGTTCATGAACATAAGACCACAATGCAACAGTCATAAACCACCCCAGGAATTTACTCATATTTGGAGATTAACCTTCAAATAACCAGAACTTCATAAAGTAATGGTAAAGCTTAGCTCAAAACAAAAACAAAGTCCGAAAATGGGCAAAAAACTCAAGCAGGCATTTCTTCAAAGAGAAATGGCCAATAAACACTGAAAAGATGCGCAACATCATTAGTCATTAGAGAAAATGCAAATCAAAACCACAATAAGATACCCCTTCATGCTCACAAGACGGCTGTTTAAAAAACGGAAAATAACAAGTGTTGGAGAGGATGCAGAGAAACTGGAAATTGAGTGCGTTGGTGGGAATGTAAAACGGTGTGCAGCCAATGTGGAAAGCAATATGGTGGCTTCTCAAAAAGTTAAATACAGATTTACCATATGATCCAGCAAGTCCATGTCTAGGCATATACCCAAAGAGAGTGAAAACAGGGTCTTAAAACAGGTACTTATACACCAATGTTTTTAGCAGAATTATTCACAATGGCTAAAAGGTGGAAACAACACAAGGTTTCCTCAACAAATGAATGGATAAACAGACATACACAAAACGAAATATTACTTGGCCATGAGAAAGAATGACGCTGAGACATGCCACCACATGAAAGAAACTTGAAAACATTATGCTCAGGGAAGTAAGCAAGGACAGTAAGGACAAAATTGTATGGTTATCACTTCATAAGAGGGGACTAAAAATAGCCTATTCCCAGATTAGAGGCTGGGGATGAGAGTGTTTGTAAAAAAATACTAAAACAAAACAGAAACAAACAACAAAAAACTGTGTTATACAAGTAAAGCAAACAACAAAACAAAACAGAAAAAGACCCAGAGAAAATCCCTTCTTTCATGACATGCACAGAACAATGTGGGTAGGAAACACATCAAACAAATAAGGTCAAGTAAGTTTACGCTAAAGAAAATTAAAGTAGGCTAAGGGTTAGACAGTGTCTAGGGAAGGGGACCCTTTTTTAGTAGAATGATTATGCAACACCCCTCTCAAAAGGTGCCTTTGAGAACTGAGATAAGAAACTCAGCTTTGTTGACATCATGGAGCAAAAAACATCCCAAATAAAAATAGAGCAACTTTAGGAACCCTAAAAGAAAAAGAAAAAAGAAAGTCAGTTCTTCCTCAGCATGGTATCATAAACAAAGGTAAAGCAGTTTCTTTCTTTTTGTTTGTTGTTCCTGAGGGTGGGGAGAGGAGGTGGGTGGCTCCAGTGGTCTGAGGCTGAGGGACGGCCCAAGGCCTCATTAGTTTCTTTTCAAAGTCAACTCTGTGAGTCTTCCATCTTAGAGGCCTTACCCCCAAGCCAATCAATAATACCATTTTTATTCAAGGGCAGCCAACTCATTCTCTACTACCAGGGGCAAATGATAAGCTCTCTGAATCCTTCCTGGTGCCATCTAATCACTCACTGCTTGTTAGCCATGGATAAATGGCTGACTTTAAAGTCAGTGGTTGGTAAGGAAGGTGAACACCTAAATTCTCTATTACCTTCATTTCCCCATACTGTCCCTTTTCTTGCCCCACCCCACCCCCACAACCCCACCAATATCTCTTCCGAAAGTATTTTCCAGATCATCAAAGTGTAAGACTCACATCTCATGCAATGCAGTGGGGTGCGTTTTATCTAAACAAATAAATACACACCACTGGCCTTGGCTGTGTCAACAATTCCTTTAACAGAGTCTCAGGCAGAAAGCCCAGGCTCCTAATTGTGGACCCACTCATTCTAGTCTTCAGTCCTCAGGTAAGTGTTCACTTTCTTACGCCACCTGGTTACAATGCCTTGGAAATTTAAGTTACTACTGGTCACCAACAAGAGACATCTTAAAACATCTTTTAAGTATAAGATACTACAATTTTGATTTTTTCCAATTTTGGGCTGGGAAGTTCTGCTCTCAGAATGAAAAGTCAGTTCCAATGCTGGGTAGACCCGACCAGTAATAATAAACATTGATGTTCCTGTATGCCTTCTCTCTGTTATACTACCCACCACTGCTCCCCGCCATCCCACAACTCAAGATAGCATCAGTTGGCTATACACAGTAATGCAGGAGTACAGAAATGACATCTGCTGATTCCAGTCAACTTCACAAATCTTAACAACCCTATGAGCCAGGCACTAACATTACCCTCTTTTCACAGCTGAGGAAATGGATGCTCAGTAAGGTTAAGTGGTGAGAAGCGACTTAAAGACAGATCTGCTCAGCTCATTCCTGGGTTCCTCCTGCTGGACCACACTACCCAACTGTAATAGCAAATGTACCATACAACACAGATGTTTCTCTTTACTTAGAAAATTACTTAGTATTTTTAGATATTTGGGTACTCATTTCACTTTGCCAGACTACTCTATAAGTGCCTTGGATACAAAAGTAGAAAAAAAACATGGGACTTGACTGAGATCAAAACTCACCGTGTATCCAAACATTGGGGACTGACGGCTTGATGTGCTGAGCCCTCTGTCTTGGAGCTGGCCCCTATGAAGCTTGTTGCTGCAAGGAGAGGCTAAACCTGCTTATAATTGTGCCTAAGAGTCTCCCCCTGAGTGCCTCTTTGTTGCTCAGATGTGGCCCTCTCTCTCTAAGCCACCTTGGGGGGTAACCTCGCTGCCCCTCCCTCCTACCTGGGATCTGACTCCCAGGGGTGTAATAATCCCCATGGCAATGCAGGATATGACTCTCGGGATGAATCTGGACCTGGCAAGTCGTGGGATTGAGAACATCTTCTTGACCAAAAGGGGGATACGAAATGAAACGAAATACAGCTTCAGTGGCTGAGAGATTTCAAATGGAGTCGAGAGGTCACTCTGGTGGACACTCTTACGTACTATATAGGTAACATTTTTTAGGTTTTAATGTATTGGAATAGCTAGAAGTAAATACCTGAAAACTACCAAACTCCAACCCAGTAGCCTTGACTCTTGAAGACGATTGTATAAACAACTTAGCTTACAAGGGGTGACAGTGTGATTGTGAAAAACCTTGTTGGATCGTACTCCCTTTATTATGGATGAGTAGAATAATGGGGACAAAACCTAAATGAAAAATAGGGTGGGATGGGGGAGGGGATCCTTTTTTTTAATTTTATTTTTATTCTGATCTTTTCTGGTGTAAGAAAAATGTTCAAAAATAGATTGGGGTGATGAATGCACAACTATAAGATGGTACTGTAAACAGCTGATGGTACACCATGGATGATTATACGCCATGTGAATATTTCTCAATAAAACTGAATTAAAAAAAAAATGCTAAAAAAAAAACACAAAAAAACTGTGTATCACTTTACTAGCCTCATGATCTTAAGCCAGTGATTCATCTACTCTGAAGTCTCAGGTGACTCATCTGTAAGATGGTGATGTACCCACAGCATAAGAACTGGTGTGAGGGTTAAATGAGATATCTACTGATGGCTAATTTCAAGCATGGCACGTAACAAATATTAAATCCCATACTACTAGCCATGTAACCTTCAACAAGTCTTTTAAACTGATAAGCTTATTTCCTCACCAGTTTAAACTAAAAGGGGGGGAAAAAAAACAAAAAAAACTCTAAAGATCACACAGGGTGGTTGTGAGGATGAAATGAGATGTGTCCTTATCTCTTTGTAAACCCTAAGGCCCTAGAAAAATATAAGGTATGGGCTCCAGTTGAGCTTATCACAATGCCTTGCACAAATTAGATGTTCAGTAAATGTTTGATAAATGTTACATGAAGGAACATGTTATTAATGCTCTTATGTCCCAAATCATCTCCCGAGAGCACTAGTAACCCACAGGCAATCTTTATCTCCAGAGAACAGGACGCTGGGTCAAGTAAAAAAATCTTCACCCTACCAGGAGGCTCCTAGGGTTCTCATCCTCAAGCAATATGTCTTCCTCTGTGATAGAGTAAAAACTAAGAATAAACCACAATGGTGAATAAACTGAACATCATTTTTGGTTGGCTCTGGTATGCTTTTGTATTTTTATTTGATTGCTTCTGTTTTATAGTCAAGAAATTCAGAACACTTTAACAGGGTACAATGTTACTAGGGAGAAGATAAAACTTCCTCCTCTGCAACCTCACTCTCCTCCCCCAAGCTGCTTCTATCCCAAAGCTGTGGACAGAAACATGACTTCTTAGCCTGCAGCAAACTGCCAATCAAAAGCAAAACAGGCTCACCTACAAGAAGTTGCTGTTCATACCTTCTCTAATGGACTGGAATTAAGAATTCCTTTAAAAGGTCCTCTCTTCCATTTCCTGCTGGGTCAGAGTAAACAACTATCCAGTTCATATTAACAGGTTTAATTGAACAGAGCACTTACTTTGTCAGCAAGGTGAGCTGACACTTGATGGTTATCTTCCCCTGGATGCTACTGGTGCTCAGTAGTGCTCCCTGGACTGTGAGCATTTGAAGCACAACCCGCTTCAGGTATTTTCCCAAGGACTGGAGCGTAATTTAGTTCCCTTCTGCATGCTCAAACCAACCTCCATCTTCAGAAAACCCAAAGTCCAGGCTTTAAATGGGTTGAACTTTTTGTATTGTTCATCAACATGTACATATAGTTGCCCACATTAGTTGTTTTCAGTGACAGCCAAGTAGGCTCCCCTCTAATTCTAAATGAATCAAAGGAGGAACTGCAAAGCATCCTAAAAGGTTGGTTTCAAGGGAAAACCAATATAAGCTTACTCATAAACGTCTCTGCAAAAGGAAAATGAATAAATGAAATCCAAAGATAACCCTCCAACCTAATTTTAGTTTTTAGTTTCTGCCTCCTCTTCCCAGCAAACCTTTTTTGAGAATTGGCAAACGGGCTACAAAATAAGAAAAGTAAAGATTTCTCGGTATTCCCCAATCTATTGCTTTCCTGCTGCTCTTTTGAATGAGTAGGTAAACAATCAGTTCATAAAAAATGCTAGTAAACAACTAAAACTAAAAACGTGACCAGCAGAAAGTAAAATCCAAAGGCAAAGAGAATCTATAACTAAATAACCAAGAACTTCTTAACAGCTCCCACTTAATCCCATTGGCACCACTCCAGCCCCTCTCTAAGAAATGGTGGCCCTAGTTGGTCACAAGAGCCGAAATACATTATCTTTTAAATTTGACAAAACCATCCTGCTTTCAGTTAATCTTTTCCCTACTATTCACTAAAGGTCCATCATATAGTGACAGACTTCTCATACCCTATATACACCAAAGGATAATTCAGAGCCTACTTTCTTTGTAACATACTAGGAATCAAACTATTTACTCAGATCTTTAAAATCTCTGGAGCTGATTCAAGACCGTCCAAAGAGTGCCTAAATTCTAGGAGGAGATATCTGATTAGCCAGGATTTCAAAAACCTACAGGTTTCTAAGAACAGGATATCCTGTAGGCAACAGACTTTAATATGAAACTCAAGACCCTTCTGAATCTGTCCTCAGCCATCAATAAAAAAACGTGTGGCATTTTAAAGGAATCTGGCAAGAAGGGGGCTCCAGACCTGAGGTAACTATATTCTGCTAGCCTCTGTTGCCCTCTATCATTTCAGCTGCCTGAGGGCTTCCTTGCTTTGCTGAACTGTAGTCAGTATGCCACATTCCCAAAAGAGGCAAGAAAATATACATTTTACAAGATTCCTCTAGAGGGGAAAAAACTTTCATTACACTAATTCAAGAAAGTTAAAGAAAGGCAGTGACACTAAAAACCGAAGTACAACTTATTCATTCAACAAATATTTATTGAGCACCTACTCTGTGCAAGGCTCTGTATATTCAGTGGTGAACAAAACAGGTATGGTTCTAATCCTCATGGAACAAAATCTGGTGAGGACAGACATTAGACAACTAAACAAATATGTCTTTATAATTACGAAATGGCTACGAATAGGGTGATCTTAGATCCCAATTTCCCCAGGTCACATATTCTACACCTGCTGTCCCAATGTAAAACAAAAGCATACCTCTTTACTCTCAAAAATGCTTCAGTTTTAGCCTGGGTGACAAGGAAAAACCTCTTGAAAGAGATGCCATTTAAGTTGAGTACTGATGGTTAAGACTCCAGTCATTCTGGGAAGGAAGCGTGTTTCAAGTACAGAGGACAGTACAGGACACAACAGACCTTAGGACATCATTATTACCGATCACCATGAACTTTGGTTAGCAAACTTAAGGGTCCAAAAAGTGGTCTGGCAGTTCCCAGAGATCACAATTTGTACATCCAAGATTAAAATACTCTATATATCCAAATTTGTTAGACCTCAAAATTCAAACATAAAGACACAAATGCTGTGACGATACTGTGAGCCACTGATTGTATACTTTTTATGGACTGTATGGTGTGTGAATATAGCTCAATAAAATTGCATTTTTTTTTAAAAAGTGGTATCATGTCACAATAGAGCAGCATCCATAACATAACTTAATTTCATAATTATCTATAGTAGCTGATGACTGACTTTCTGATTGAAGTATGGATGACTGAAATAAAGTGTTAACAGACTACATGTAGACCTCCACCCACCAAATTAATAAAATATACTTGCTCTCTTAAAAACAAGACACACAAAGGAAGCTCTAAGGCAGAGGTTTCAACTTCTGTAGGTCACGCATGAATCCTTCTGAGAATCTGAATTCTCCATATCCTCACCTAGGAAACACATATTTGTGGTGCACACGTACACAATTTTAGGAGGTTCACAGGCAACACCCCCGGCCCCACCCCAAGTTCATGCATGGACTCTAGGTTAAAACAAAAACAAAAACAAACAAACAAACAAACAAAAAACCCTCTTTCACACAGGCAAAAAGCAAGCTCTCAACTCTATTTGGGCCCTAAGACGTTTCTTAAGACCTGCTGAAGATACCCAGAAATAAAGAGAAAAACCAAGCAACATTCAAACAAACAAACAAAAATATCAGAACAAGCAATCATAAGTCAAAGAAAAGAACAAAAACACCCCAAAATTAGGTAAGTCAATGAGACTCATCTTTCCCTTCATTTTGGTGAGGCAGACCTGTCCTCCAGTCCTTACCTTACTAACATTGAGTGAAGCTAGGGGAGGAGGGGTTTCTGTTCGGTCATTAATTATTTCCACTTCTGAAACATACTGTAAATTTATGAGCAAGATGTCCGCATGGTTGGGCTTTCCACTGGAAGAGGGACATTCTGGTGAGAAAATAAAGTTAAGGAAAACAGGGGCAAGCAGAGGCACAGATGCATCCCAAAAGGGGCTTGGAAAAACACGATTCACACAAAGCTCATGTAAAAGACATACCATGACCAAAAGGTTCATGTAAAAGGCATGCCACAAGCAAGAGAGGGGAATCTCACAAAAATCACAATTCTCAGGAAATCTCTGCCTCTCACTTTCCTCCCACCCACCTCCATAACCAAAGGATTTTAAGCTTTACAAACCCAAATGCAACCAAAAATTGGAAGCCTCAAAAGGGTTTCTTCTCTCTCTCCCTGTCTCATGAAGAGAGGCACAATTCAGTTTTAAAGCCTTATGTATAATGTTTGTCTTGAACTTTTAACCACACAACAACAGACCCAGTGTTTTCTGTTTGCAGCATGATATTCCCTGAATCTGTAGAGTGCTCTTTTCATTTTTTTCAGATTCGAGGTTTCCCATTTTGCAGAGACTATAGCTCTGGAAAGGAAATTCACCCAAGATGACCCAGCTAGTTCATTCATTCATTCATTCATTCACTCACTCTCCAGCCATTTACTGTATACCAATAAAAAGAAGTAATTCCTCATTCCAAAGACCCTTCCAATGAAACCATTAATGTAAAGGGTCTTATTAGGTCCAGGTATGACCTCTTCTTTAAAAAAGAAAAAAAAAAAATCAATAGTTACTGCTGTATAGTTTCAGAAGACATCTTCCTAAACTACAAATCTACAAGTAGTAGCTAAACGAATTAGAATACTTCCTACTCAAAGGCAGCAAACCCAGTGGGGAACTTCATTTTGAAAGATGCCACAAAGGATCACAGCCCCTACTCCCCAAATATCCAAATAAACCCACTTGTAGCTCAAATAAAAGGGGAGGGATGGCACATTTATTCCAATCAGGAAGTGTTTTGTTTCCAAGACTGAGTTTCCCAGAGTAATTCAGAAATCATTTTCAGCCCAAGAAGCAGGCCACTTCTTCTCACTCGGTTAAACGTTGCCACTTTCAAAGGGGAGGCTACTGCTACTATGGAAAAGTCAGGACTGCATGTGCTGGGCTAAGCAAGAGAAGATGAGAACTTTTTTTTTTTCACCTGTAACCCACACATCCCTACATAAGCCCCTGAGGAATGTCACAAGCCCTTTCCTAGACCAGATTTCCAATGTGCTCATTTCCAAAACAGCAATTTCCAATGACAGCACAGCCGAAAAGTCAGTAATTCCCCCACCCCCCGCAGCAGCACCACACCCACGCACGCACGCACGCCAGCCACTATCCCAGTTCAGACAGAACTCTGTTACTCTCTCTCAAAACAGGAAAAGACCATTTGGTCACTACCCCGCCGCCCCTTCCTCCTACCAAAATCCCATTAGTACTCAATCGCCTCCTAAACTCAGGGCCCTGTCTTTGCCCTACTAGCAGTTCCTTACTCTACACGCCCCCTCCCCAAAGAATTTTTACCGGCCCCCCTTCCATCCGGGCTCCAACCCACCAGCCCTCTCCCACTACCACCCCCCTCCCCTCATCATAGTATACTCTCTCAGCGTTTCCCCTGAAAAGCCATCCGTGTGTCAAGCCCCCCTCCACCCACCGAACCTCACTCGGATCCCAGCTCCCGCATGTGGTGGGAGACAGGGTCCCCAAAGTGGACCGAGGGACCCGCGGGAGGGGGAGGGGAGCTCAAGGCCCTGCGCATGCGCCCAGGGCACCACGGTGGCCGGTCGCCCTAGGCCCGGAGAGGGCCCCCAGCCGCCGCTGTCGTCCCCCACCCCCCAACCAGCGCACATACACGCCAGCCCGGCCTCGGGCTCCGCTCAGGGAAGGATACTTAAAGCCAGCATTTTGGACTGGTAGTCGAAGGCTACCACCTCGCCCTGCAGCCGCTGCTTCCTGGCACGTCCGGCACGACACCTGGCTCCCAACGCTGAAGTACTCTCGCCCGGAGGAGCCGCCATCTTGGGAGAGCAGCCGCGGCCGGCGGCGGCGGCGGCGGGCAGCAGCGGGCGAAAGCCGGGCCCCCAGTGAGCGCCGCGACGCGACGCGACGCGACGCACAGGGCGTGCTGACGTTACACGCCAGGGCGTGGCCTGGCGTTGGGTGGGACGGGAGGCTAGGTGGAAAGAGGAAATAAAGGGGACTCGGAGTAAGGTTTGTGCAGTGGCACCTGTTTTGTCCCAGGGGTGGTTTTAAAAGTTAAAGATAAATTGACCTGCATGGAATGAAAAGCGGGAAGAGCAGGTTGTTGCAGTCTCGATTATGTGCACACCTTGCATATGACAACAGTTTAAGGAATGAACTCTATAAAGTAATATGTACTATCCCCATTTAGGCCCAGAGGACTTAACGAAAAGCGTGCAAAATGATTACAACCTATTTACGAAGTGGTAGCGGAAAGAATAATGACTATAGAGTTAGATAAGCAGAAATCAGAATTCCAGGTCTGCCATTTACTAGTTTATGTGGCCTTGAGCAAATGACTAAACGCTCATTGAGCCTTTTCATTTGCCTCTATATTATCATTTATTGAACATCCAACAACCTTTTGAGGTAAGAATCAATATCCTCATTTTATAGATGAAGAAACAAGTCTTAGACTAAAGTTGTCCAAGTTCACACCGCTAGTAAGTGGTGAAACTTGGTCCACTTGTTTATAAAGATGGTGAGACCTTACTGCTATACTATATTTGATAATAATGTCTACCTCATAGAGTAGTTAAGAGGTTTAATGAGATAATATGTTTAAATGCATGGCACATAGTAAGTCTTAATAAATGCTACACACCCTCATCACCCAATGTCCTTGGAACTCAAGATGCTTCCCCATTTCTCTCCTTGCCCTCTTCCTCAGCAAGTCAGGCAAAGCATGGGAATAAGGAGCACTGATAGTAACAGGGGCCTTAGGGGAGCCTGCCCCTCTTCATTTATGTAAGGTACGGTACGGATGCATTTTCAAAGCCCCATCACCAACTACTGTCATCCCTAACCCACCTATCCTCCAATATAGAAATTCTGGAGCTTCACTTATAAGCAACAACAGGTTGACCTTACTCTAGTTGAGAGGGAGGCAGAGGGCCAGACTAGGCACCACTTAACCTGAGCAAGGGTCAAACATTTTTCCTCGCCCTGCAGGAGGCAATCAACTTCCCAGGGAAGGAGATATTGGTAAAATCATTCTAATAGGAATATTGTGTTCAGGGAACTGTCATGTCTCTCACCCTTGCTCTCTGCCCCCAAGGCAAGACATAGGTAATAGTCACTGCACATTTTACATGGTATTGTGATTATAGCTTTTCATATATGCCTTCCAGTCACTATAAGAAAGACTTCCTGGAAAAAGTGAAAAATCTAAGCAGAGACCTGAAGGATGAGCAGGGATAAAGGGGAGCTTATTCCAGGCAGAAGGAACTGCATGTGCCAAGAGCCCTGAGTGGAGAGTTTGGTAATTTCAGGGAACCAAAAGCAGCTCAGAAATATTATGAAGGGGGTTGTGGGCATCTGCTTGATGAAGGTTAAGGCTAGGGCCAGACCAAACTTTCAAAGAGACATTTACCAAGGAAGTGATGAGATTCATATCCAGCCTCCCTTCCCCATATCTTTTAATTAGTGAAATTAATCTCTTTCCAAGAACCCAGATCTACATTCTCATTTTCATCCACCCATCAGAAAACTCTCCAAGAACAAAGTTGTTTGAGGTAGGAAGGAACTGAGGTGCCACTTCAAGTCTCCTGCCACCCACACCTCTGCCTCCAGGCAGGACCTCACTGACAATAGCTGAGATTTCTATTTTCTGCATGTTCCTTGGAGGATTATTCATGGGTGTGTGCTCCTTCCCTCCTCCCCATATCAACTGTTGCTATCTCATGGTTCATCTGCCAGGCAGAGTTTTGCCTGGCAGAAGGTATATAATGGAAGGAGGGGCAAGACAAGGTTATAACTGGGACGTGTGGTTATATGTAAGAATTAGCAGTTTTTAGTAAGGAAGACGCCACGAATTCTAGAACCTTAACTATCAGCCTTCAAATCAATAGCCCAAGAATTAGTGCAGGAGAGTGTTGGGCTGGGGGTGGAAGGCATGGACTGATTATGTGTGCAAATTTACGGTCCAGCTTTAGAGCCAAGCGGGGATGCCTGGCTCCCTGGATGAGGGGGTGCCAGTAGTCCCCCGTAGTTCTCTCTACAGAATCTATTTATTTATTTATTTTTTTTTTTTGGCGGTTGGCGATACTGGAGGAGAGATCGGGTCTGAAAGGAATCCTTGCCCTGGGGATTACACATCCACCTTCGCAGCAGCAGAGCAGGGACACTGGGCGCTCCGTCCGGGCCGCTGGTCAGTCGGCGACCTAACCCGGAACAGCAGCGGTGCTGTCTGTGCGCCCGCTGCCCACGTGCCAGCAACAGAGGCCACGTGGGGGCCCTGCGGAAAACGCCTTCGCAAAGGTTTGTCCCCTGCGTTGCCCAGTAGAGAGGCGGCCCAAGGAAGCGCTTAGGAGGAAACGGTACAGGCTAGAGGCCGGACTCGTGCTAGCCGGGGACTGCTAGGGGCGGGGCAGTGGGCGGGGTCTGGGCGGTGGCGGCCTGGAGAGGAGGGGCGGGGTCTGGGACTCAAAGGGTGGGCTTCGGAGGGCGGCGGGTAAGCATTCTGTGTCGTGCGGCCTCTTTCTGCTTCCATCCTGAGCAAACCCCGGCCCGGTCGGCCCCGGGGTCGCCATGGAGTCGACGCTGGGCGCGGGCATCGCAGTGGCAGAGGCGCTGCAGAACCGTCTGCCGTGGCTAGAGAACCTATGGCTCTGGGTCACCTTTCTGGGTGATCCCAAGTGCCTCTTCCTGTTCTTGTTCCCCGCGGCCTACTATGCCTCTCGCCGCGTGGGCAATCGCGGTTCTCTGGATCAGCCTCATCACCGAGTGGCTCAACCTCGTCTTCAAGTGGTGAGACAGCGAAGCCCTCCGGTGGCCTAGTCCCTCACCCCACCCTGAATCCTGTGCAAGCCCTGATCTTTCTCAGCAGGTGCTTCAAAGGCCTAGACCTCCCCCTAGAGTGAACCCACGGCCTTAACAAACCCCATCCAATCCACCCCCTACCCGGTGGCTCCCTAACTTTTCCCCTTTGAGCTTCTTTATGCATCTTGAATTCAGACCTCAGGGTCCATCCATCCCACTGATTAGACAAGTATTCCTCAAACTGGGCTGATCAGAGAAATCACCTAAGGGGCATGTTAAAAAATGCGGCTTCAGACCAAACGTATTTAGAAACTCTAGGGAAAGGGCTGGGAGTCAGTATTTTGACAAGTTTCTATGGTGATTTTGGGTAGCAGAAAAGTCCTGCTTCTCAACTCACTGTTTTATTCATCTACTCATTCATTTATTTGAGTTTTTTTTTGTTTTTTTTTTTTTAAAGAAGCATGCTTTGTGCCATGCATCACAGTAGCTGCTAAAGACAGAGAAGGCTAGAGCCTTGCAAATCAAGGTGTGGTCCCGGGACCATGCCCAGCAGCAACAGACAGTACTTGAGGGCTTGCTATAAATGCAGAAAAACTCAGGCCCCAACCCAGACTTGCTGAATCGGAATCAGTATTCTCACAGGATTCCAGGTGATCAGGAAACAGCAAAAGTTTGAAAAGCACTAGGCTAAAGTATTGCCTCTCAGGGCACATCTCTCCTTCTTCCTTTCCTCTTATTCACTATAGGCTCTGCACACTGAACTTAGAAGCCAGGACTCCCAGGCAAGTTGGTGGAAGCCTGTGGTCCTTGGGGCTTATCTCTTTGTGCCACCTGCCCTGCCTCCCCTCCCCACTGCCCCCACCCACCCCCACCTCATCTCCCCGTCCTCCCACGCCCCACAGAAAGGAGTGATGCCTCCCACTGGGCATGTGACCACTACCTCCCCTTACTTCAGCCTCTGTTGCCAGATCCCCATCCCAGGGGAGGGAAGGGAGGTTCAATGGAAACTCTTGAATGGGCTGGAATGGCTTGCTGAAAAGACAGAGGAGTTACCTTCCTTTTTACTCTTGTCTGCAAGGTCCCTAGCACATGCTAGGCCAGGGGATTTTGAACTTTTGTCCTTCTTACTCTTTCTCAGCCTTCCCTGTCCATTTCCCACTCCCGTTTTCAGACATGAGAGGCTCACCTAAATAATTTAGGTATATATGTAATTCAGAATGAAATTTGGGAAATGGAGAGGGGAATATGGCACCAAGAGAAACAAGAAGCAGGAGGGTCAGCAAGGGCCTGGAAGGGAGGGAGGAGAGCCACATTCACACACATATACACACTAATCTTTGGCCTTACTGCTTTTTAAAAAGTAGCATGCTTTCTTCCTCTTCTAAGGAAGAAAGCCATGGCAGGGTAAGAGTACATAATCTGAGTCTCCTTTTGGCTATTATCTCCAGAGTACTCCCAGATGTCCCCCACACCCCCATGCCCCAGGGCTTTATCTGTACTGTAAACGGAAAGCAGTTGTCTAATTCCTTCTTGCCTAATTGCCCTTTGCTTTAATGCTCTTCCTCTCTTGGAGTCTGTTTAAGCCTCCCTCTCTTATCCAGTTCCCCCAAGCATCAGACCCCCCGCCCCCTATTTAGCGGATAGTCTTCGTGCCCCCCCCCCCCACCTCCATAAAACCCCTGATCATTCTCTAAATATGTGTTGAGCAACCTGGTGTGTGAAACAAGGGTCCAATTTTGGGTGGGGAGAGGCATATATATATAACCCCGTCCCTAGCACAAGGCTTCTTGCCACCATCTTTCTGCTCTGCCACCTTTTTTCTTTCCTGGCTATAGCAAAGCTCTTTGATGTGTGGTTTCCTGAGACCCAGCTAAGCACCTGCTAGACCAGGGGATTTTGAATTTTTTGTCCTCCTTACTTTTTCTCAGCCTCCTCTGTCCATTTCCCACTCCCATTTCAGACATGAGAGGCTCACCTAAATAATTTAGGTATGTGTGTAATTCAGGATGAAATTTGGGAAATGGAGAGGGGAATATGGCACCAAGAGAAGCAAGAAGCAGGAGAGTCAGCAAGGCCTAGAAGGGAGGGAGGGAGGAGAGCCAGCTTCCTGGGCTCTCTGTGGATGGGAAGAGAAGAGCTGGCCTATAGTGGGAGGGGTAAGAACAGGAACCTCAGAGCATCTCCGCATTCACACACATACACAACACTAATCTTTGGCCTTCTTACTGCTGTTTAAAAAGTAGCATGCTTTCTCTTCTAAGGAAGAAAACCATGGCAGGGTAATGGTACATAATCTGAGTCCCCTTTTTGACTCTTATCTCCAGAGTACTCTCCCAGATGTCTCCCACAAATCCCCATGCCCCCAGGCACACAGACTAATGTCGTCCTTCCTCTGTTCTCTTCCAGGCTCCTGTTTGGAGACAGGCCCTTCTGGTGGATCCATGAATCTGGGTATTATAAGCCAGGCCCCAGCCCAAGTTCACCCAGTTCCCCTCTTCTTGTGAAACTGGTCCAGGTGGGAAGCCTTAAATCTCCTCCATTTTCCAATGTGGTTAGGGTTCGGGTGAGCATTTCACAGTACTTTTCAGGCACGGCAACCCAACTAGAGGCCCACCCTCTCAGCTACTGCCCCAGGCAATAAAGAAACCCCCAGAAAACTGATTGAATTACAGCAGTAGATCCAGGAGACACAGGCCAAGGCAGAAGCCTGAGAGCAGTGGTTTTTTTTTTAAAAAAAAAAAAAAAAAAAGGCCTCTGGACAGAGGGAGCTATGGACTAGTATGGGGGGAAAGTTTCAGCAAGCAGGAGGCAGCTGTGTTAAGGTATCACCAGGGGCACCCCCCACCCCATCCTCTCATTGCAAGCTTCTGATTTCCTGGCAGGCAGCCCTTCTGGACACTGCATGATCACAGGAGCAGCCCTCTGGCCCGTAATGATGGCCATCTCCTCCCACATGGCCACTCGGACCCGCAGGTATACACTGGTACAGCCCAGCAATGGGAGCAGGGATGATGATACCCTGGCCCCAAAGACCCAACAGCAGGGCAGCCTGGAAGCTGGAGTTCAGGGGACCCTGGGGAGTTTTGGTCAAACCACAGAGTTCCTGGGTGCTAAGGGAAGCCAAGCCGTGTGTGATCACCTCCTGAGCCATTTGCCTTTCTTTTTTCTAGCCGCTGGGTGAGGGGTGATGCCTAGCCTGGCTTACTGTACCTTCCTCCTGGCCGTCGGCCTGTCCCGGGTCTTCATCTTAGCACATTTCCCCCACCAGGTGTTGGCCTGGCCTAATTGCTGGTGAGCAACTGGGGAGACACAGGGTGGGCTGGCAGCGGGAGGACCAGTCTAGGATCTTCCCATCTTCCTGGGCTTCTATAGAACCAACCTCAAGGACCCCCTGGGTCTTCAGTCTACTCTCCTCCAAGCCACAGCTCAGGGGTCTTGTCCCCAAACTCCTTGAAGCTGCTGTCATCTCATTCCCCCAGGTGCTGTGCTGGGCTGGGTCATGGCCCCCCGGGTACCCATGGAGAAGTAGCTAAGCTTATCTAACGGCTGACTGCACTGGCCCTCTTGCTGGGTGCCAGCCTCATCTACTGGACCCTTTTATTTACGCTGGGCCTGGGAGTCTTTCTTGGTAAGTCCTGGACAGGCTGGGGCCTCTCCTCCCTCACCCAGAACCCAGCCTAATGGGTTCCTGTTCACTGTAGCTGAAAACATGACACATCGCTTATTCACAAAGATAAGACCCTCCAGGGTCCACAGCAGAATGTGGAAGTGGGCCCTAAAGGGCAGATGGCCAAGAGCCAAGGGTATTCTAGTTCCAGGGGAACATCTCTCCTAGCAAGGATTCTTCCTCACCACAGGTCCATCAGCGCTAGCCTCCAAGTGGGTGTGAGCGCCTGAGTGGCTGCATGTGTGGACAGCAGCCGGCCTTCGCCTCCCTGAGCCGCGACTCAGGGGGGCCGCCCTGGGTCTGGGCATCGCCTTGCCACTCCCCCTGCTATGCCCAGGTACGGCGGGGCACAACCTGGGAAATGGCCAAAGGATAGCCTTGCCTTGTGCTGGCCTTGGTGGGCTGCTGGGCCCACTGGACTGGTTGGGCCACCCCCCTCAGATCAGCCTCTTCTACATCTTTAATTTCCTCAAGTTCACCCTCTGGCCTTGCCTGGTCCTGGCCCTTGTGCCCTGGGTGGTGCACACGTTCAGTGCCCAGGAAGCACCAAACCTGTGTCCGCTCCTCCTGACTTCAAGTGCTTCCTTCTACCACTCTTCTCCTCACCCAAACCCAACACTCCTTGACCTCCACACTCCGGGAGGCAGCCCCATCCCTGCCTAGCTGTCTGTCCCCCACAAGCCCTACCACCATTGAAGCTCCCCTGCTTCTTCTCCACCACCCTGTCTTAGCCCCAAAGAAGGGCTTCTCTGCTCTGTCCCTATCAGAGGAGCTGGTCCTCCTCCTGGGCCTTCCCTCCTGAATCCCTAAAGAGGCAGGGGTGACAGCAAGACCAGCGGGTTCCTGCGTCCACTGTGAGGGGCGTCTCAAACTGGCCCCAATAAAGCCCTTAAACACTTTCAATTCCTTTCATGCCTGTGTGCGCCTCTCTACTGAACTTGCCTGCAGGTGCACAAGTGGGACCCTTGCCAGGCGGCCTGTTAGGCTCAGCCATCCAACCCCTGTTTCTGCAGAGCAGAGTGAAAGGGAAAGGGAGGGCTACATGCTCAGTTGAGACCTCTCAGCCCTGGAGCTCCTCGCTCACTCATCCCCACCTAGGCCACCCAAGAGGTCCCATGAGATGCTGTGGCTACATTTGGTAGAACCGTGTCCTTCACCCATGGGACAAAAATCATCCCCACCCCAGCCCACCCCCAGCCTCTTGTTTCTTAAAACCGGCTGCTGGTCCAAGGGCTGGAGAAGAGAGCAGGTATTTTTGGCCAAGGAGAATGGGAACCTCTACTCCACATGGGAGCCCAGAGAACAGAGACAATCTGCCCCAGAAGGCATGGCCAGAAAACCAGTTTATTTACACAAGGACACAAAATGTAAACAGGTTACAAAATACTTAACTGAATCCATATCCAGGGAGACAAAGCAAGGGGGGGGGCGGTTTACCGAGAACCAGACCAGCCACAGGGAGAAGAGAAGGTAAGGGGCCCTGAGCCTGGGGCTCAGCCTGGGGTGGCCTGGGAGACTAGGCCCGCGGAGGCCCGAGAACGCACTGACAACACGTAAGACACACAAAGCACACAGTGAACCAAATGCAGATGGCTCCTGCTCCTCCCCTGGCTCCCCAACCCTGCTCAGGGCCCCTATCAGGCTAATAAACATGTAAACAGATGGTTGGGCCCTGGGAATGGGAGGAAAGAAAGTATATGTGGTGTTTGGGAAGAGAAGTGAAGACCTCAGCCCGGTATGAGCCACATCCCATCTTTGGTTTCCTACCAGCTGGAAAGCATTTCTTGGGAGCTTTGTGGACAACCCCAGCCCCGGAAACAGGGGGCCCGGCAGGTCCTCCTGGGATACAAGGGCAGTGCCCTGGTCTTAGCTTCTTTTGGCTAAAAAGGGAGCTCACAAGAAAGGGAAGCTCCAGCTGAAAGCAGACTCCTGGGTTCCTGGGTTCTGACCCCTTCTGGAACCCCCACTCTCACCATCCTCAGGCTTCAAAGCAAAAGGTGAAGGAGGGAAGTGGGTTGTTGACCCTCAACTTGCAGGTGGATGGCTAGGGAAAGCTGGTCCTGAGCAGCAGGGGGGTTCTCACCAGCCTGGAACCCCCCTGCAGGGACCATCTTCTCCCCCTCCCCAGCAGAGGGGCAAGGAAGCCAACAGAGTTCAGGTGGAGAGCAAGCCTGGCCCCTGGGGACCCTGGATGCCGGCCCCATCTCTTCCCACACACTTTCACCCTCTCCAGCCTCTGGGAAGGGGAAAAAGGCCCCTGAGGAGAGGAGGCAAGGCAGCTCTGCCCACAGACCTCAGGCCCACATTCTGGGGCCTGGGAGGTCCCCTGGGTGCTGAGGTTGGGAGAGGAGGAGGAGGAGGAGCAGTCTGTGCCAAGATGGTGAGGCCACTCTCGGGGAAAAGGGTAGAGAATCACAGGTTGGGAACCTACCTCCCATCCACTCTACACCAATAAAAACTGTAGAGGGGCCCTCCAGACCCTCTCCTGGGGCTGGAAAGGGGAGGAAGGTGACTTAAGAGGCATTTCCCTCCCACACTAGCTGAAGCCAAGGCACCGAGCTTCCTACCCCCTCCTCACTCAGGGAGACCGCAGAACCTGAGGGTACTGTCCCGGCCTCAGTCCCACCAAGTGGCCCAGGATCCAAGGGGGGAAAGGACAGAATGCGAGAAGTGGGTGTAAGCCACAGCAGGAGGAGGGCCTGGAGGTGCACCCCAACCCCTAAGAAGGAGCTGAGACGTGAGCCACGGGGAGGGGCCTGCAGCAGCCTGGAGGAGCAGGAGGGGCGAGGCTGAGAGAACCCACACGCACACGTGGTTGAATGTGTGACTTTTTGTTTTAATAGAAAAAATAAACAAAATCACAATGATGAAGCCCAGAGGATGGGGGCCAGGAGGCGTCACAGGGCGGCTCCTGCTCCATGGGCTCCTCTGCCCGGCCTGTAGGGACAAGCACAGCGAGGGGCACTGAGTCAGGGATGGGGGGTCACCAGCTGTGGGCAGGGGCAGAGAGCTGGGGTAGGGGGACCTTACCTGGGGCTGTGCTCCCCGGACCGTAGCAGCCTGGGCCTGCTCGGCCCCCACCGACAGCAAGGCCATGGCGCTCACAGTCTCGGCCGTCTCTTGTCTCTCCGGCCTGGGCCTCCCGCAAGGAGCTCCCAGAACCAGCGGCAAACCCTCTGCACGCAGCTCCAGTGTTTGCCTGTGGAAGAGGGGTGGGGGTCAGGGAGGCCAAACAACCCATTCAGACATCCCCAGCTTGGGGGCACCCCCAGGAGCTCGGCCTCCTGGCCAGGCTGAGGTCTGAGCCCCCTGTGCCCATCCCCACGCACTCTGGATCCGATGACTTTCTCTAGCGTGGCCACTGCATTGGTGTTGGGTTTTTGCTGCAAGACTGCCTCATCCAAGGGCTGCAACTGGTGGGGGAAGAAGAGAAGGCTAGGGTGGGGAGTAGGTAGGGATGCCTGCCCCTTGAACCCGCCCCATCTGGACTAAAAATCCCTCCTGGCAGAGGACGAAGCACAGCCCTTTGGAGGTAGTTCCTGCTCAGAAACCCCTTCCTGGCTACCAGCTGTCTCAGGACCCAGGAAAACCCTTCCCAAGTGCCCTCCTGTGGCTTGACCCAAGGAAGGGGCCATCCCTTGCTGACCCCTCACCCCCCCTTGGCTGCTGTCCCCACCTCCCCCCAGCCCCCTGCAGCTGTCACCCTCCACGCTGAGCAGAGCTGAGACGCAGGCCTCAGAGGCATCACAGATGGCGGTCAGGTCGTGGCTCCCTCTAGGGCCAGCACCACCCGGCCCCCTGCCAGTGTCATCAGCTGCCTGGTCAAGTGGCCAAAACCTTTAGGACGGGTGGGAGGAAGAAGATGGAATGGGTAAAAAAATAATAATTCAAGAGAAGGCAAGAGAAAAGAGCAGGGAGAAACCACAACCACCCAAGAGGTGGGACATGTTATACAAAATAAGATGGTGGATTTAAAAGCAGTACATCTGTAATAAATTCATTGCCAATAAACTAAATGTTTCATTAATGACCAAATGTAACAGACTGGCAAAAAAAAAAAAAATTCCAATTACATACTGCCTTATAAATAGCATCACTAAAACATCAGGTTATCACCAAGCTCCACAACTAAGGCTCCAGCAGGAGATCTCACCTGTGCTCCTGCACACCTGTTTGCCCCTCAAGGCCAGGGTTGTCAGGGAGGGTGAGGGTGGCTAAGGGATAGTCCAAGTCCTAGGCCCGCCCAACTCATCTCCCCACAGCCTCTGCGACACCACCCATCAGCTCGTTCCTGCCCCACACCCCCCGCTCGAGCCCATCCTCTCTGTTCCACACCCTCCATCCCCCAGCAGGCTCACATCTGCAGTGGACCGAGTAGCCACCCAGCGGAGACAGGTGTCCCTCGACAGCATCAAATCCAGCGGAGACTAGGACCACGTCAGGGGAGAACTCGTGGGCAATGGGCATCACCACTGTCCTGCAAAGGGACGGCCCAAGCTGACAACCAACCGAAGGCTGGGCCAGGCTCCACCCCCACCCTGTCCCATCTTCCCAGACACACACCCCCTCCACCCACGGAAAGGGAGTGCCTTCTGTCCCCTCCTATTGCAGGGCAGGGGTCCCCACTCCTCCCATGGCCCTTCTCAGCCCCACCTGAAGGCCGTCAGGTACTCCCACGTCTCCGATGGGGGGATCCACACCTCCCGTCCATGCCACGTTCACATTGTACCCCACGCCTGGCCCTCCGCCAACCTGGCACAGAGTGGGGGAGGGGATTATTCTCACTGCCTGGGGGTCCAGGCATCGTCCCCACCTTCACCCCTGCCTCCTCTCCTCACTCCACTGACCTCTGCTCTGCCCAGAGGGACAGTCAGGTCCCTGGTTCTCCCACTAGGAGCCCAGGCTCCCCCGGTACCAGCACCAGCGCACAGGCCTCCGGGGCTCCCTGCCAGGTCCCACTCTGCTGCCTCCCCGAGGGGGCCCAGGGGCTGTACCTCTTCAGGAGCCCCCTGCCTGGAAAGAAGTTCCCATTGGTCATAGCGATGCAGGGAGATGTAGAGCACAGAGGGTCGTGGTAGAAGGCTTGCTGGGTGCCATTGCCGTGATGGATGTCCTAAAGGCAGGTGCAGAGGAGTCAGAACGGCCCAGGCTCAAAGTTGAAATCCCACCGGTCTTCCCATCATGGTAACACTCGGGGGGCACAGCCCACTGCTCGCTAGACTGTTCCATTCACAGTATTGCCTAACTGGGGTTTGTGGGTACAGGTGGGGCACCATGCAGGGAACAAAGCCGAGGGATAAATGCAGCCTAACTCTCTGCAAGGTCAAGTCTACTTACGATTTGGAGGAAAACCTTAAAAGCAAATTAACTAGTAAGAGTTTAAAAACAAACAGATACGTTCTGAAGAAGAATCCAACATTTGCAGTAATTTTAAAGCCAAGGTTGGACCTCAAAGACATTCAGCATCACACCCTTGCTGAGGATTGCTCCTGGCTCCTTCCCCAGCTCACAGGAGTGGTGGATGCCTTTCCCTCTGCCATTAGGGGCAGGGTTTGTGAAGCCTCATATAGCAGCAAGAGCAGAAGTGTCAGGGTCAAAAGGCCTGGTTGGAAACCCAGTGCCAGCATCTCAAGCTAAGAGACCTTGGGTAAGTCGCCTGACATCTCAGTCCTTCATTTACAAAAACAGACACCATAATTCCTACCAAGTGAGGTTATCAGTGTCACCCTGTATCGAGTGCTAATCGGGCTCCTGGCACATGGCAGCCCTCAATCAAGAATGGCAACCTGCAGTGCCCATAGTTGTCCCTACCATTCATGGAATGAAATCCCCTTGGTTGCTTCTGGCTACAAAGTGGGGGGTCAAGATGGAAGAGGAGCCAAAAACCAGCTCGAGTCCCTCATTCATGAGGAGGGGGCCCCCCCACCGGGGTGTACGAGGGCTGGGCTGATGTTCCCGCAGGTAAGTCATCGTGATGAGTTGACCGAGGCCCAGCGGCCAGCCCCAGGAAGAGTGGGTAGCTGAGAGGCAGCTGGGTAGGGGGGCTTCCTGAAGGCTGCCCCGGCAGTGGTTCCACCTGCCCCCACCAGCCCTTTGCCTACCCAGTCCACAATGAGGACCTTGCCCACGTTCAACTTCTGCTGCAGGAGTTTAGCTGTGATGGCTACAGAGTTGAAGAAAGCAGAATCCCCTGAGGGGGGTGGGAGGGGAGAAAAGGGTGGGGAGGTCAGCTTCATTGTGACGTTGGTTCCATGAGCAAAGGAATTGGACAATCAGTTGTCTGAGGGAGGAGAGGTGAGGGGTGAGGGCAGAAGGTCTTGTGCAGGGATGGGGCGGCACTCACATGGCTGTTGATTCCTCAGCGTGGTGTCCTGGGGGCCGGATGATAGCAAATCCATTCTGATGAGGTGGCAGAAGGAGGACAGACAGGGACAGAGAAAAGAGACAGACAGGAAGGCAGGGTGGGCCACACAGAGATAGCAAAGCCAAGCAGGAAAGACAACACAGAATCAGAAAAGCATATATTCAACCCTACCACTCTGAATGCTAACCACAGGCCTCCTGGGCAAGCAGGCTCCATCACTGCCCTTGAAACGCCCACAACAGCACCAGACGTTGATGCCTCTTTGTTGGTCCCTCCTTACCACATACCCCCCGCTGTCCCTGGAGCCATCACCTCCTCCCCACCCTGGCTTGGCACCTGAGGGTTGAGGTTTCAAGGACAGTGCAAAGGAGGAGACTGCCACCATCCTCCATGCCTGAGGATGTGAGACCAAGCCAAGGGGCACCTAGGCCACAGGTCACACTCACCTTGAGCTCTCCCGCAGCCACCTTGAAGGCCAGCTCCACAAGGCAGCCCACCGCCATGCGAACAGCACTGGAGGAATGCATCTCATTCCACACGGTGTCACTGTCCACCTGCGGGGGCAGGAGAGCAGGCTTCAGAGTGCCCCCTGCAGGGGGAGGACAAGCATGGGGGTGGACCCAGGACAGAGGGCCAGCAGTCATGGGGGGGGTGGGGGGCAGGGGACAAAGTTGAGAGAGCCACCCTTTCTCACTGGCAGGCACCCTACTCACCCCAATGCCCCCACAAGGCAGCATGGCGTACATCTTCTGGCTGATAGGTCCTGCAGGGAAGAGGGACAAAACTACTCTGCAAGTTGCCTCAACTGCCAAGGCTGCGGGGTGGGGTCTGCAGAGGGCAGTGAGCTCAGCCACAGAAAAAGCAGGCCCAGACCCAAGCACAGTCGGGCCTTTGCAGCCCACATCAGTTAGGAGCAGTCTGTCCCTCTGTTCTGGAGGATATCCTACTTCTGGGAGCAGACCACTTCCCCATCAGCAAGACTGACCCCCCCACCCCCTATCCTCCTGCACTGCACATCACCAGCATGCTCTGTTCAGGTCGTATTCTCTGTGAATGGTGCCCCCAAGGTGTGCAACATAGCACCAACGCCAACTCTGCCAGGAAGCTAGCCAGGGCCCATCGGGATCCACCTGCCCAACCTGGCTGGGCAGCCTTCCTGACAGCCCCCTATGCCCTGACCAAGCCCTACCCTCCACCCGGCCAGCTCACCGAGTAGCTTCTTGCTGTCCAGCTTCTGCCGGTTGAGGGGACTGGTCCCATAGAGTAGGGTGTGGTACTCGGAGTGCACCGTCTGGATCTCATCCAGCGTGGCCTTGCGGCCCCGGATCCGCTGCCAGCAGAGGGCAGGAAGAGGGGCCCGTGAGCAGGTCCTACTGCAGGCACACGTCTCCCAGATCCTCAGACCCTCTCTTTCTGCCCCAGCTTGGGACACGTGGAGCCACTTTCTGACTCCAAGAGAACCAAACGTCTTTGAGAAAGTATGCTCTGGCCCCCCAGGAACCTTTCTTCAGGACCCTCCTTCACTCAGCTGGGGACCATGGGGGGAAAACAGGCTGCAAAGGACAGAACACTGGGTGGCTGGGGAACCAGCCCCGGATCAGGACTTGAAGAGAGGCTGGGGAAGAGCATGGAGACAGGCTTCACCAACAGGGGGAGAGACCAAGGCCTCCACTGGATTGAGCTGGGGGCGGGAGGGGGCATCCCTTACCTCACACTTGCTAGCAGGCCGGTCTCCTGCAGCCGGGACCAGATGCTCTTGGATGCGGCCGGCGTGCTCGGGATGCACATGGGTGTTTCCGCACATGCACTGGTGCTTCAGCATGAAACGTGTCATAGACCACACTGGGGCAGAGGCAGTAATGCTGGCCAGCACTGCTTGGACCCAGTGTCACCGCCTGGCCACTGCTACGACCCTCAAGACCATCAGCAAGGCTTACCAAGTTCTCCCCCAACCCACCCCCAGCCCAACACCTCCTCAAGGTTATCCACCCACACCCCTGCCCCATCTCCTCTCTGGGTTTTTGCCTCCGTGTTTTCTCCTGAAATTCTTTTCCTCCATTACTGCCCGTTGAAAGCGTCCCCGCTCCTCATGCCCCCACAAAGCTGCCCTGGCACCCAAAGCACTGCACCCCCACACCCCCTGCCCTGCAGCTTGTCCTCCTTTCCTACCTCCTGTCACAGCCTCACCTGCCCACTTCTCCCCCACACCCCACTCCCCATCCTCAGGCACATCCATGTCCCCTCAGACCCTGCATGTGGCAGCTGCCTGGGAAAGGGCTTTCTAGAACAGACTGTGTCCTCATTCTAGACCTCAGAGGAAGAGGGAAGGGAAGCTAGAAGGGGCAAGACCAACTGAGACAGTGAGCTCTCTGCACTTAGGGCCTTGGGTTGACGGTGTGAAGTCAGGTGGTCCCTCAGTGGTTGGGGGTGGGGGGCAAGGGCAGGGCCCCTCACCACCCTCCCAGCTGGAGCAGAGGCTTCTACAGGCTACCATGGCACATGGGGAGCGAATGGAGGCCTAAGGGTCTCTCTACCTCCAGGGTGCTCTCAGGGGCCATGGCAAACCTTTCTGCACCTCTTCACGCTGCCCTCGGGGGTGCCACACTCAGGCCCCCTGGCTGCATGGAGGAAAGACACAACAGGCGGTAGGAGGGCTCACCTGTGGTGAAGAGGTGCTTAGTGGGTGGATCTGGGGGGCTCTTCCTGCCTCCAGGGGCAAGCAGGGTGAGGACTGGGTGCGGCCTAGGGCCTGGTGGGGCACAGTGGCCAGGCTGAGGGGTGCCTGATAAACCTGCAGCGGCTGCAGCTGCTGGGCCTCTGAGAACACCTGGGCAGGAGGGGGGAGCGGAGGAAGCCTGGGTGAGGCTCAGCCCGAGATGCAAGTGAGGGTAGGTGCCCTCCAGGGCCTCCAAAGGGGCCAGAGTCCAGCCCCTCTCTTTCAAGCCTCCTTCCCCCACTTCCTCCCGCTTCTCTCCCCCCAGGCACAGCAGATGCTCCAGCTTGCAGAAGATGGTGAGCGATGGGGGGGACAGGATGAGTCATGCTAAAAGAGTAGCATTGAGGTAAGAGGCTGGGATGGGTGGGGGCGTTGTGAGGGGGCGGGATGAGTCAGGCCCCGAGGCTCGGCTGTGTCCGCAATGAATGGAGCTAGGCGCAAGGCAGACTGTAGTAACCGTGGGGGCGTGTGTGTACACACTGCACAGGGACCAACGCACCAGCGCTCCAGGCAGGCAGAAACGCAGACACACACAGACATGTGTACACAGACACACACATACACATACACGCATGCACGAACAGAGTGGCGGAGCGGTCAGAGGTGTGCCCGGGAGGGTGCTGGCAGACTGGGCCACAGTGGCACAGCTCTGGAACCTCCCTCCTGTCTGCCCCTTGCCCCTTTTCCTGATCAGTAGGCAGCCCCTGCACAGCCTGGCAACTGCACTGACTGGAAGCGGGAAGGAAAGGGTGGAAAATGAGGGCAGAGGAAGGCTGGAGGGGTGGGGGCTGAGGACTTGGCCTGGAGGGTGGGCACCTTTTTGTAGCCAGCACTGGACTCCTCCGCGTCGGGCCCTTCCTCAGAGCCACTCTCGTCCTCCGCATCCCTGACCTGGATGCAATCCTCTTCTTCCTCTTCCTCTTCCTCCTCCTCCTCCTCCTCCTCCTCCAAGTCTTCCTGTGTGCTCTCACTCTCCGTGGAGCCTTCCCGGGGCATGGACAGGGCTCCCTCCCCCAGCAACACCTCCTGCTGCTCAGTCAGCTCCTCCTCAGTCTCCTCGGGGTGAGTGGTGGGCTGCCGTGGCAGCTCCCCGGTCTTGGTGAGGATCTGCGGGCACAGCAGAGGGGGCCACATCAGCTGGGAGGGGGAGCCACCGTGCAGCCCCTACCCAGGAAGGCAGATCCTTCTCTCCCCTTTCCCCCAGCCTGCTGCCAGCCCAGAAGGTTGCCTCTATGTGGATTAGAAAAAGGCCAGGCAGCTCCTTGGAGCTGACACAGCCTGTGAAAGCGGCCCGGGTCTCAGCCCCCCGCCTTCTGCAGCCTGGCATCCCCATGGGCCCTGCCCCCGGCACGCATAGGACACTCGCCTCTCCCGGCTCACCTTGCCCAGCTGCAGCTGCTGCTGCTTCTGCTTCTCCAGGAACTGCTGATGCTGCTGCTGCATGACCAGCTGCTGCAGGGCCTGGGGGCTCTGGGGCAGCGGCGAAGACTGAGTGCGGCTCAGGGGGCCGGTGCCGAGGGAGCTTGCCCACTGTCCGCATGCTGGTGGCCACACGCTCACCGTCACCAGTGGGGACTGCCCATGGAGTGGCACTGTGGAATGGGGCAAGTATGGGGGGCATATCACCATCAGGTACCCCAACCTACCCCAGGACTCCCTCCTGGAATAGTCATTTGCACACTCAGGAACAACCAGCACCACTGAGGGGCCTGGAGCATCCCATCCCCGAATCTAAGCCCCAGTCTTCCTCCTTCCCCACTACACAGCTCAGAGCCACTGCCTCCAGCAAGCCTTCCTGGATTTACCATTCTCTCCCTTGAATTTGCTTAATGGATTGTGCATGCAGTCTTGGGACCTCCTTGTGAACCATGACTAGTTCTCTCTCAACTGGTACAAGACTGCCCTGATTCTGGATCCCCTCTGGATCCCAAACAGCTGGGGTGCATGACCCCTTCTGATGCCAGCAGGTACTTAAGGACTGATTGTCTAAAGCTGTGTTGTCCAATCTCATAGCTACAAGCCACATGTGACTACTGAGCACTTGAAACGTGACCTGTCTGAATTAAGATGTGCTGTTACATTGTGAAATACACAACAGGATTTTAAAAATTTAGAACGAAAAAAGTAAAATATCTCATTAGTAACTCTTTATATTGATTACACATTGAAATGATATTTTGCATATACTGGGTTAGCTATATGCTACCGAAATTAATTTTCGGTTTATTTTTTCCTTTTAAAATTGTGGCCAGCACTGTTCTGGAATGGGGGGCTCCCTGACGGCAGCAGATTTTGTTGAGAACTGGGCTGGGTACACTGTAGGTGCTCAACAGATGTTTGTAAGAAGGTGGAAGAAAACCAGTGATGCATTGTGGGGAGCTGTGACAGAGCCAGAAGGTACCCCTGGCTGCTCTTCCCTGACAGCTGGTCCTGCCTTTGGTCCCCAAAGAAGGGGGACCAGGTTGCCCGCTCCCCCCAGCACAGCCGCCACCCACTCACCAGCAATGAGGGTGCTCTGCTGCCGGGCCTGCTCCAGCAGAAGCACGTGCTGCAGCAAGGAGGCGTGCCCATGGGGGCTGGGGTCACCCTCCAGGGCCACGCCCAACAGGCAGCCAGGGATGGAGGATGTGCTCATGAACTTGCCCGTCAGCGCACCCGCCCTGCGCAGGGACTGGAGGGGTCTGCCTCTCGGCCTCCTGCTGCGTTGACAGCTTCGGGAGGCCTGGTGGGGGTGGGGGGAGGGAGGTGAGGGAGGAGCTGATTTCCCCCTAGTCCTGCCTGTAATCTACTCTCTGTCCACCCCCAGCTCTGGGCAGGGCTCTCTGATCCCCCTCAGGGCCCCAGCTGAGGGCATCCAGGACCAGCACCAATGACCTCAACACTGGAGAGAGGATGGGTCTTTGCACCGTACTTACGGTGAGGTGCGAGTTGGTGACGGTGACTGTGGCCTGCAGCCCTAGGGAGATGTTGGGCAGAGAGGGGGACGTGTAGAGGCTGAACTGGTTGGGGGAGCTGTCCAGAGGGAGGGCCCGGTGCTGGGGGAGCATCTGGGGAGCAGTCGGGAGAGACAAGCATATGAGAGCAGGCAAAGGGGAACCAGCAAGGGAGGGCAACCTGGGGCCAAGGCTCAGGTCTTGGGACGCTGCCCCTCTCCCCCGACCCTGAGCCTCAACTGGGGGCGACTGAGAGACCAGGACACTGCATGGACCTGGGGGACAGATCCCCCTGCAGGGCAACAAGTCCAGGCAAGGCTCCTGCAGCCTCTCCATGCAGGCAGAGAGGGTCTCTGCTGGGCACACTCAGCAAGGCAGACTGGAAGAAGTTGCATTCTTCCAAGGGACAGAGCAGCCTTGCACCCCCCGCCCCACCCAGCCCTCAGCCAGGCCTGTACCTCGGTGGGGATGTTGGGGACTGAGCCAGTAAAGCCATTCTCAGCGATGGTGCTGTGGGAGCTGTTGGGAGAGCTGGGGCCAGAGCCTGGTGCACTGTTACACACAGATGACACTGCGGGAGAAGGGGCTGTCACCTGGCCTGCTCTTGGCCACCCCCCACTCCCAAGCCCTCTCAACAGGGACAGGAGAGCCCTTACCCCCCAGGCCCAGCACCAGTGATCTCAACAGCTCTCTTCTTAAAGGTGCTAATGACAGTCCCATCCTTGCGACGCAGGAGGGGACTGCTCTCCGCTCAGCCACCTTCTGCTTTAGCCTTGAGCGTACTTTCAAGTTGGGTTCCGAGGCTGGGGAGAAGGTGCCCGTGACTCAGACACCCCTGCACGCCCGCAGCCCAGCCTGTGGTCAGCGCTGGCTCCTGCGAGCAGACCTGCCCTCTCCACACTCCCACCTCTACTTCCAAGGAGCCTATTCTCAGCGGACAGGATGGCCACTCACCTGTTTTGCGGAGGGGGAAGTCATCACGGCTGTCATAGGGCCCAAGCAAAGGCAGTTTGTAGGAGGGAGGCGTCCCAGGGGGGCCGCTCTGGGGAGGGGAACTCTGGTCCAAAGAAGCATGATGGGCTCCCCTGGAGTGAAGGGTGGAGGAAGATGAGGCAGACCTAGGTTATCACCTTTTCCCTGGACCTGCCACTTGGCAACCTACATATATAGGGATAGGAAATGGATCTAGGGGAGGGAAACAGGGAGAGAAACCAGGGTGGGATCTCATCTTCTAGGAGAGATCACAGGACCTGGGTATACATAGCCACAGGGCAGGAGCCCCTTGCCATCCTGCAGCCCGGCAGCCCCCTTAGCACCTCTGCCCACCCATGCCTGCCCAGCCCCATTACCAGCATTTGGGGTGCTGCGGGAGGGAATGGTTGAGGCCGCCTGGCGTGGGGTCCTTTGACTTTGACAAGAGGAATTCTTGGAGCCTCAGCTTTACCTCGGTGCTGGCGATGGCACCTGCAGAACAGGACATAGCTGACCTGGGGGCTTAAGGCCAGGACCCCCGAGGCAGGGGGGCGCAGTCTTGGCTGGCCCCAGGAGGCCCAGGCCTTACTCTCTTTGCTTTTCTCTTATTTCGCAGGATGAGCAGCTGTTGCTCCAGCCGCTGCTTCTCCAGCTCCTCCTGCCGCTGCTGCTCCCGCTGCCGCTGCTGCTCCAGCTCCTGTTGCCTCTTGGCTGCCAGCATCTCCTGCTGCTGCTGCAAGGGTATAGTGCGATGGAGGCAGTGGGTGAGCCGGGTCTGGGTGGAGGGGTCAGAGGTCTGTGTGACTCCCCGCACTCTGCACCCCCTCACTCACCTTGAGGTGCTTCTGCAGCTGGACCTCGTGCTGCCGCGTCAGGTGGTCATGCTGTTTCTGGAACTCGGCGAACAGAAGTTGCTTCTGCAGCTGCTGCTGCTGCTTGAGCGCCAGAAGCTCCTGCTGCAGTTGCTGCTCCCTCAGCACAGGGTCCACAGGGCCTGCCAGAGCCCCCCGCAACTCCACAGGGCTGGGGCTGCCTCCGCCCCCACCCCCCATGGAGCTGGGCATGGCTCCTGGCAGCACCGGTTTCACCTCCACTGTGGGGAAAGGAGACAGGAGGGGATCAAAGGGCCCAGTCCTGGACCCCACGAGTCCCTGGCAGCCCTCAGCCTGGGGCCCAGGGAGCTACCAGGCAGGACTACAAGACCTCAAGCGAAGAGAGAGAGAAGGGTCATCAAATCCCCCCACTCCAGGGACAGCAGTCTTGTGCCTCAATTAAGTGAGGCAGAAGCTGTGAGCTTCAATAAGAACTTGCAGAAGCAAGAAGCACAGAGCCTGTGTGAGGATGCAACACACGATCATTACTGTCATGGAGAGCTGACACCATCGGGCACTTTTGTGCCAGCATTTTACATGAATTACTCATCTAAGCCTCATGGTTATCTATGACTTAAGTGCTATTATGAACCTATTTTACTGATAAGGGAACCGAGGTTTAGCAAGTTTTCAGTAATTTGACAAGGACATACATACAGCCCAGTGATCACAGAACCAGGAAGTGAATCAAAACCCCACACTTTTAACCACTGTCCCAGGCTCCTCCCTCACCTCTTAACACCCCTTCCCCCCCCACACACGCACCCCACAAAAAGCACTAGAAGAGAAACTGAGGTATAGGGGTTGGTTCTAGAACTGATGGGCTGGCAACCAGGTCCTCAGTAAACTGAGGAGAAGCCTGTGTAGACCTTATGGACATCGCTACCTTCTCCTCTGTCTTCTGCCCCAGACCCAGCTGGGGCAGACTGAGTGGCAGGGAGGCTGTGGCAATGAGGGGTGGAAGCAGGAGACCTCAGGGAAAGGGGGTGCAGGGCTGCACCGTGCCAGGGACAGGAGGGGGGCTGGGAGTCAGACTCGCTTCCTTTGCTGGATTATCTCCTTTCAACAGTTTTATTGTAATTACCATGAAAATGCCTCTATATATAGAGTGAGCCAAACAGCAGCTGTGCCTGAGCGGGGAGGGGGGAGGAGCGAATGGGCGGGCAGGCGGGAGGGAGGAGGTGGGAGGAGGAGACAGGAAAGGAAAGGGAATCAGACAGGAAGACGGGTAATGGCACAGGGGAGGGCAGGAGCTGAGGCAGAGCTAGCAGCACTCCAGTCCCCGGGAGAAGCCATTGGGAAGCGGAAAGGTGTGGAGGGGCCCTATTGGGCCCCAAGACCCAGGGTCCAGGCCCCCATGTGGACAATGGGCCTCGGGGTCTCAGGGAGTAGAAAAGGACCCAACGGGCTTATGGGAAGAGGCTGGGTTTTGACCTCTTGATCCCTGTACACTGTCCTCTGGTCTCTGAATGTCACTTCCCACCACTGCCCCGTGGTTGCCAGGGCAACTGGGCAAATGCCACACCAGCAGGGAGCCCCAAGCCCAGCCCACACTCCACAAAGCCTCCTGATGCCAGCAGGAAAGGGAAGGCAGGCCACCCACTGCCTGGGAAGGAGGAAATGAAAGAGGCAGGACTGACCCCATCTTGTTTCTTTTCTACTTGTTTCTCCAAAGAAAGCCCTCACTTCCCTTGCTTCAGCCCAGGGAGGCCATGGGCAGCTGGGATGACTCTCCTGTGGCAACAAGTCCCACTCCAGGCCAGGCCCAGAGAAGGGATGCCAACACACTGACAGCTGCCAGTGTCTTACACCCTCATGAATAAGCCCTGCCCAGGCCCCCCACTGCAGTCTCTCACCAGGAACAGAGCGGGGGCTGGGAGGGGGCAGGGTAGACTAAGGGCTAGCTAAGAGACCCACCCCCCCAATTATTCAGGCCAGGGGCTTGGGTCTCTCCAGGAACCCCAATACTGAATGGGGGTCACCAAGGAGGCCAAAGGCCAAGGCCAAGGCCATGCCACCTCATGTCTCCATGAGGCCTCTGGGTCCCCCTGGAGGTGGGGGGGGGGGGGGAGGTAGCGGGAGGTAAAGCCTGAGCAGGATGACCCTCTCCCCACCAGCCTCTTCTTCCCCCAGCCCTGCTAGGCACATTCCTCTGTGGTTTGTCCGCCAGCCGCACTGACGACTCTGCGGCCACGAGGCCAGAGCCACATCTGCAGGAGTGGCCAGATATGGCCGGGAGGGTTGGGTTACACACACACACACACACACACTCACTCACTTTCCCTTCCAACCATGTCCTGCTCCAGCACCAGGAGGAAGGGCCCCTGGAAACTGCAGCAGGCCTTTCTGGCAACAGCAGTCCCCCATGCAGGGTGCAAAGCAGGGAAGTCCTCCCCAGCCCTGAGGCGCACAGCAAGATCCCAAGCTGGCGGGAAGGTTGTCTGTTCCTAGGCAGGGCTGGCTTGGCCCGGAACGCTCTGATCACTCAGCCAAGAGTGGACAGGCTTCAGCCTGCTGCTCCCGGCAGAGCCGGGGCTGCCGGCGCCGGATGCCAGCCCGCCTGCCTGGAGAAGGGCAGGGGTCCAGGCGGTCCTGGCTCCCAGCAGATAACCTTGCCTCGGGCGGGAACCGCTGCCAGCAGTGCTGGCTTCCCTCGCAGGAATCCTGAGGAAAGGGCACAGACTCAGGCAAGGGGAATCTCCCACCAGGGCTGCTGTCGGGAGCCGTGGCCCCATTGGTATTCAGGTGGCAAGGCGGCCAGCAAGCTCCACCAGGCAGCCTTGTTCCCACGCAAGCAGGAAGTGCGGGTGGCTGGAGAATATTAATCTGCAGGCCCCACAGGGCCTGGGCAGCATGCAGCTCCGAGAGGTCGGCCAGGTAGCAACCTGGCTCTATCCAAGATGGAAAGAGCTGTGGCTGGGCAGTGGGGATCAGGGGTCAGGCAGCCCCCTGAATACTGAATATAGTCTGCTGGGCACAGAACCTAGAGCCTGGCTGGCCTTGCAGCCCCTCGAGGTTCCATGCCCTAGCCATCTCGGCACAAACAGAGGAGCTGGCAGCAGCTGCCCTCAGAACCTAGCACCTAGAAGGGGAAGTGGTTGTGCTATGGCAGAAGGAGGCTCCTGGCCACCTCCTGGTGGACCAAGGAAGGTCGGACGACCTCTGGAAAGAGAAGAGGGTAGGGGAGGGGCACTGCTCCCTAAGGGGACCAGTTGGGAGCTCTTGCTGGCAAAGACCTCCCCACCCCGCCTGAAAGGCCAGGGAAGGGTTATGTGGGAGGCTGAGGCCCTGGGGTTCTGCCCCAACAGCCCATGCCTCACTCTGATGGAGAGGGCGGAGGTCAGACAGCCAGCACAGCCGGCTCCTGCAGAGGTCAGAGGGACATTGAGGAGGCACCTGGAGTCAGGCCCTGGGCCACCTTACCCTGCCTCCGCTCAATACCTTTCTTCTTCCGGAAGCCTCGACTCTTCCTCGGGCAGGTGTAGCTCCAGGCACGAGAGGCAACACCATCCTGTCCTCTGAACTGACACTGCTTCCATGAAGATGCCCCAGCCCAGGCTGCACATTCCAGCCATCAGAGTGCCCCCACCACACCCCTGAAGTCTCACCCCAGGCTCTGGCCCAGAAGGGGCTGCTGGCCAGCTCACGGGCACAACTGGGCAGTGGCGACTCCTCGGTTAGACTACCTTCCCGTCCAGCTGGGCTGCCCTCCTCTCCATGAGCCCCATCAGCTCAGGGGGGGCCTCCATGGCAGCTTCTCCAGGTAGCACAACAAGGGATAGCCTGGCTCCTCTAGGGAAGATAACACACAGTGCTGAACGCGCAACTTCTGGTACCTTAGAAGACAAAGAGGATATCTACACAAACGAACACTGTCCCCAAGCAGACCAGGGGCTCTGAGACATGAAGAGTAGGTTTTAGCAGGGCCTTTGGGGATAAGGGATCAAAGGGAAAAAAACAGACCTAGCTGTCCAAGAGCCAGGCCAAGCCTTCCTCCCACTCTGAACACACCAAAACCTGTGCCCCGCCTCTAGGCCCTCTCTCGGAGATATCACCACCAAGCCCAGACTCCCTGGGCAGCAGGTAAATGGTACCTTTAGTTCCTCCTACATGTAGAAGCCCTGGAGGAAGGGGGGCGGCAAGGTGTGAGGACCCGCCTGGCAGACACAAGCACTTGTCACCTGGCTCCACAAAGACCAGGCTCCCAGGAGCCACCAGCCACAGAAGTCTGGGGAAGGTGCCCAGTGTACAGGGTACAAGGGAGAGTACATTAAAGCTGTCTGGGAAGTCTGCACAGCCCAAAAATGAGGCCCTTACAGATAACCCTTGGATCTAAAGAGCTGCCCTAGAAAGAGGGATAGGGGTTAAAAGGGACCTTTGAGATGATCTACCTCAGGCCCCTCATTACACAGATGAGGAAACCAGGCCTCGACAGGCTGCCCTGGGGAGATGCCTCAAGCTCAGCAGCAGCAGAGCAGGGATTCAAACCCAGGTGTCCCAACTCCCAGTGCAGCCAGGTTCCCCCTGGGCACAAGCAGGTGCAGTGTGGCTCTGGGGAGGGGAACCCCAGCTGCTCAGCACAAGCCAGCCCTGGACAACTGGCCCCTCTGGAGAGCGAGGGGCTGGCAGCCCACTCTAGAGGGCAGCGTCTCCCACCAGCACCCATGCCCTCAGGTCCCTCACCAGGCTGGGGAGTCAGCAGCTTCCTTCAAGTCTAATTACCTTGTTCTGTCTCTCTGGAGACTGGGAAAGGCTCTTGTCCCTGTCCTGGCCTTGAGGGGGGTTGGAAGGTAGGGAACAGCATTTCAAACTCCTCAGCTGATGACGACGGCAACCCATCCCCACCAAGAATGGTTTTCCCATGATCTATTTCTGTGCTCTTATGGGACGAGCAAGGTCAAGTGAGGCTTAGGCGCAACAGGTTCTGCCACAATTCAGACAGACGTTTCCACATGTGCAAGCTGAGTATGACTCTCACCTAGCAATTTTCACCAGTCCTCATTTAACGTAAGTGAACACACGGTGCATAACGGTTAAGAGTGAGGGCACTGGAGTAAGAGAGCGCCACGGTTCACGTCAGGCTCCGCTGTTTATAGGGCAGTACATCGAGCACCTCCCTGTGCTCCATTCCGGCATCTGTAAAATGGGCATAACACTAGCACCTACCTCCCAGAGTCCTTAGGCTCAAAAAAGATAACACATGCAGAGGCTTGGCACAGAGCCTGGTGAGATCCCAAGAGATGCTAGTCATAAATATGTGTTGATCTCTCCAATTACTGAAGGCTTCCCTATAGCGGGAACTCAACATTTTTGGTGCCCTGGACCTCTCTGGCAGTCTAGTGAAGTCTGTGGACCACTTCTCAGAATAACATTTCTAAAATGCATAAAGTAAAATACCGAGGATTATGTGCGGCCAAGTTCACAGACCTCCTGGATTTCGATCCAAGGATGCCAGGTTCAGACTCCTGCCAGAGTTAGCTTTCCGACTGTCCTAAGGTTGCTCTGGGGTCCTGTCCCGATTGAAGCCCTTCCTGTGGGTCCAACACAACACAAGCCGGGGACACTGGGTGCCAGGGCATGGGGAAGGAATCTCTGGGAACAGCTGTCCTCCCAACACCAGCACTTCCCGGCTGTCTCACCTGCCTCGCTACCTCCGAGAAGCACCACTGTCCCTCTGGGGCTCTGCCCACAACAGTGGGCTCTCTCCTGTCCCTCAAAAGCCTGCCTTAGCACAGAGACATAAGTTTTGGCCCCTACTCTCAGAACTCCCAGCTCCAAGCAGTCAGACATTCTCCCATGCACCTGCCCTGCAGTAGGCGATACCTCTGTCCCCAGTACTATTCCACCTGCTCCAGGCGAAAGGACTTGGGAAACCCTAAACCCCTCTCCTTTCAGGACAGAAGGAACATGAAACTGACTCAAGAGATGCTTAGAATGTCAGTGCAGGAAGGACCCTAGAGATCAGCAACTCAGCTCCCCAAGTTGACAAAGGAGGAAAGTGAGGCCGGAGAGGGAAGGGATTTGTCCAAGCTCACGGGGAAAGGCAGTGGAGGAGCCAGGGCTCAACTCTTGGTCTCCTGCTCCCTCTCTGCCTCCCACTTGTAAAACAGAAGGGGAAACCCTGAGAGCTGCTCTCGCATTTGACGAAAGATGGGATGAGGAGCCATTCTGAATTAAGGATCCAGGGATGGAGACAAGGGTCCCTGGCTGGCCACAAGAACACCAGAGCCAGGAAGCATAGGAGAGAAGGGGTCCCCACGGAGGGAACCCCAGTAACCTTGAAGCAGACAATGAATCAGAAAGGGCTTAAATTTAGGGGACGCAGAGCCCTGGGGAAGGCACAAGGCATCTCCATCTGGTGGCGATGGACTTAGTCAATGACTTCGGGATGCTATCTGGAGAGATACAGACTCGCTTCTCCAGGCATGGTGATTTCCAGGAAATACTTGGGCACAAAGCTAGAGGCAATTAAAAGGCACATGAACCATTCAGAGTCTGCAGCTGTTGCTGGGACTGTTCACTCCACACCTGGGGTGGGACGGCAGGGGTCCCAGAGTGGATCTGCCTCCACTCCCCAAGCACAACCCAGCCCTGCATGTCCAGCAGGGCGTCTTGCCCACCTGGCCTCTTGCCATAATCCCCTGCCCCAGCTGGGGTTTGGACATCTGTTCCCCGGCGTCTCGAAACATCCTCTCCAGACTGCCAGGCTGCTGAGAACTGGATTCGCCCCTGACTGGGGTGAAGGTTTCCCTACCTCTGCAGTGAGTACAAAGCCCTTCTCCCAGGAGTCCCAAGGCCCACTGGGGCCTTCCAGGGCTGCTGGTGATAGCTGCAGGCAGGCTGCTGAGCTCCATGACCCCTGTCCACACAGCCCTTACTCCAAGCATGGTAAGAGTCCACCCACATCAAACTCACCTAAGACTATGTTAAAAATGCTGGTTCCTGGGCCAACCTATAGAATCTGAACCTTTGGGGGCAAGGCCTGGGCAATGGCATTTTAATACAGTCCCTGGGAGACTGTGATGAAGTTTTGAGCACCACTGACTGCCCACAGCGTCCCTGGAGCTGCTGCCTGCACTCCCTTCTGCTGCTGACCTGACCGCTGTTACAGCTGTGTGTGTGGACACGGCTAATCGGATTTCCTGCCTGGCAGCTGCGCAGCAGGGAAGGGACAGCTGAGGGCCTCGAAAACAAGAAGAGGGGATGAAGAAGGAGGGGATGGGGGCAGGAGGAGGCTGTCTGGGTGGAGAGGGTGTTCAACTTTGTTCCTAGACCCCCTTCTCCCCTTGGGCAGAAATCCCTGCAGAGAGGGAGACAGCTGAACAAGTGGTCCCAAGTATTTACAGAACACAAAGCCTCCTCTCAGAAACCTCAGTAGCTAGTTCCCCATGGCCAGGCTGGTCTTATTCTCCAGGAGCACAAACTTTGGAGGCACACAGAAAGGGCCGTTGTGCAAGGTTGTGCAGGTTGTATACCCATGAGGGCACCCAACGAAGGGGAAAACTGGGGCTGAAAATGAGCCTGTCTCCAATTGCCAAGCCATGCACTCCTGGCATGGGATGTATCCATCCAGAAGAAGGGGCACCTTTTTAAAATTTGCAGAAAGGAGCTTCTGTATGGGTTAGCCGTGGCGCTCCACACTGACCTGAGATCGAATCCCAGATTTGAATCCCAGTCACTTCCTTTTTCTGTGACTTTGTGCAAGTTTCTTAACCTGAGTCTTCCTATTTGTAAAACATGGCCATTAATACTTTCCTAAATGAAATAAAATAAGGAAAGCACCTAATACTCTTGTTGGTACCTTAAAATACTGTTAGTTCCCTTCTCATCCCTGAGTCTCACCCTTCCTACCTTCTCCACACCCCCAAGCAGCCAAGCTTTGAATGGTCTGAAGAGCATGAATAAGAATGTCCCAGGAAAATGCCAATACCAAAACCGAACTCCACGGCACTTCCCAATATCCACAGCATTCCTTACTGGCACAAGCAGGGTTCAGACCCTCCCTCATTGGGGAAAGGGGATTCCCCCTCCATGCCTTCCCTAATAATCTGCCCACTGCCCAAGCCTCAGCTCCACCCAGTCCAGGGCAGAGGGGACTCCAAGGCTCACAGAAGGCAGGCAGGGATTCCTGGGAATCCCACACCAGAGTCCAAGCTCCCAGGCTCCCAAAGCCAGGGCCAGGCCCAGATGGTGGTGGTGCCCACTGGGCGCCAGGCTAGGCATCAGTTCTCATCCGTCAAGGAGACCCTCGTAAGGCTGCTAACAGAAGCTGCAGTCTGTCCCCCTCCTCAAGCAGGAATAGCCAAGAGTGCCCCCCATCTCCCATGGGCTCGGTCTGCTGAGGCTCTGGCTCACCCACTGGGGTGTCTCACCCATAGCCGTCTATTCATCCCCAGGGCCAAGCCCCAGAATAGAACTCAGGAATCCCTCCATCAGCCCTAGACGTCCGTCCTGTAGACATCAGTCCATTCATCCATGTGCCAGGCACAGTACTAGGTACTGGGGAACCAGCAGTTAACCAGGAAGCCCAGACAACAAGGGCTGCTTCTAATGACATGCTATTTGCAGGCAGCAGGTAGGTTTACCCACCTGGAAAGCCCCTTTCCCCAACCCCTTGGGCCAGGGAGGCCTGTGCTACAGACACCACCCAAGAAAGTGTCCCTGGACACCTGCTTTTTCAGCCACAGGCTTTTGCATCCCGTCTGGAGACTGATCAAGATATGGAGGGGGTGGGGTGTGGGGTGGGGCAGGGGGAGGGAAAGACCAGGCTGCCTGGGCCCTCACAGCAGTGTTTATCTGGGGTGGATTTTTTTTAACCCAAAGGTTAAAGCGTTTCTATTTGAAACATCTGTTTACATTCCAGAGTCCAAAAAAAAAAACAAGGCAGCGGAGCTCCAGGCCTATATCTGTCCCCAGCCACGTCACAGACACAGCATCAGAGCTGCGCAGCGGGGGCATTCCTTAGCCCTGTCCCCGAGTGCCTGAGGTGACTCATGCCTCCCTCCTGCCAGTGTGGACCACGCCACCGCTCCGAGGGCTGGGCAGCCCGGGAGGAGGGGACGGGACCTGGAGAAAGGACTGGCCAGGGGCGGACAGCCTTAGGGCAGGGACGCGTGGGGACCCAGCTTGCATGGCTTTTGGGGGTCTAACTTGAAAACAGGTAAGTGAACAAGAGAAGGAGGAAACTTCGGGCCAACCTCTGGCTGCTGCTGGGAGGCAAGGGACAGCAGGGACAGAGCAGGATGGCCAAGAGGGGTAGAGCTGCCCCAAAAACGGATGCTCTGCAAGGCCAGCCCTGTGCTTTCCAAGAAATCACCTTGAGTCCCAGAGGCTTTGGGACAGGGATCAGCAGGCAGGGCCTTTAGCAAGAGCCACAGACTCAACTAGGCCAATGCTGGGACGAGCTTTGTAGACTTATCCCCAACCCAGAAGAATGAGTGGGGACCTTGCAGACTGTCCCCCAGGATTATGTCTCTAGCCCATGGGACTGTGTGGGGACCCTCCAGGGTTAGGCCCCTACATGAGGAGACTGAGTGGGCATCCCTGCCCAGGCAGATGACAGCCCTTGTTCCAACGGTTTTCCAAATCTTCCAAAACCATCATCCTCTGACATATCCCAGCCCAGCTACAACCTTATCCCTGGACGGCTCAGAGCCAAACCATAGTGCAGAGGTCCCCGGATCCCACCTTCCAATTCGAAGCTTGGGACCCACCCCCCGACATATACACACACACAGATACCCACACCCAAGTGCCAAGCTGCTGCCAGGAGGGGCTGAGCGGGCATGGGTCCAGTAGGCCCCACCCCGGAGGAAGCATCTTGTGGTGCCGGCCTGGTGAGGAGGCTGTGCCAGGAAGGCCTGATGCTGCCAACAGGTTCCTGGGAGTGAGAGAGGGAGTGGCCCAGCTCTGGATGACTCCACCCCCGGCCAAGGACCAAAAAACTTCCAGCTAAGAAGATGGCGGGGGTGGGGTGGGGGTTCCTCAAAGCCCTTCTGAGCCGGAATAACACCCCTTCATCTCACGAGACAGAAGTAAAACTGTGGTCCAGGGAGAGAAGAGATCCAGGGTAGCCAGGGGCTAAGGCAGCCATGGCTCCGACATCCAGCTGCCAACCCTCTGTCTAACTCTACCACTGCATGGAGCCTCCTTCCCCAAGCACCCGATTTTCAGGGAGCTCCTCTGACTGGGGACTTGCAGAAGTGCTGCACTCTATCCCCTGCCTCTCAGAACCCAGTGCAGGGGCTGGGGTTAGCCTTTATTCTTGTGGACACCCCAGCTATAGCTCCTGCCCCAAACCTGGGGAGAGGGCCACCTGGAGGCAGGTCACTGACCTACTTCCACCCCTCTGACTATGGTGCCAACTAGGCCAAGATTCAGTAACCCAGAACCCCCACCGCAAGATGCTGACCCTGCCCGAGGCCAAAGGGCCCACAGAGATGCAGGGGAAGGCCTGGTAGAGGGCAGGGGCACGGGGCAGAGAAGCCAGACACTGAAGCCCAAACTGAAGCCATCCCTCTGAGCATGGCTCCCTGCAGCTGATACCTTGTCAACAAAGCCCTCCAGAAAGATCTGAGCAGGAACTCCCTCTGGGCAAGGCCCAGAGCCAGAAGCTCAGCCCCAAGAACAGGGATGCCCAGCAGCAGAGGGCAGGCAGGGACACCGAGGCACTTACCTGCCCCGGCGATGCTGTGGAGAGGAGTCCGCGGCAGGATTTCCAAGGCGGGTTCCCGGCCTGACATCCCATCTGCTGAGAAACAGGATTCTGTCTCATAGATGGTCTGCAGCATCTCCACGAGCCCCTGAGCCTTGGGCACCAGCAGCATGCCAGGGAGGGGGGCCGCCCGAGGCGGGGGGTTGACCAACGCGAAAGCCCTCAGTGCCCGGGAGCTCCCTCAGGCCCACTGCTGCCGGCCCCGCGCCGTGGGGAGGCGCCTCATCCGGCCCGGGTGCTCCTGGGCGGGAGGAGCCGGGAGCCTCCGGAGCTGCAGGCCGAGCTCTTCCCTGGAGGCGCGGGGCCCGCCGGCCTCTCCCCGGCTCCCCGGGAGCTGGGGTACCGCTGCACAC
>NW_023637642.1:0-48828 GCF_015220235.1 Choloepus didactylus | reverse complement strand
CCGGCCTGTCCCCCTCACGGAGGACAGGAAGGAGGCCAGGCAGAGGTTGCCGTGGTAACGCTGGCTTCCTTGGCTTTTAGAAAGTCGTTGATTTGTTTTGAATTGTGGTCCAGAGCGTTCCAGGGGGGGCCCGTGGGGAGTGCCGTGGGGGAGGGGACAGCGAGGAGCCCCTGGCTCTGACACCGCCACTCCACCCCGGCCTCCTGCACCCCCACAGCCCCCTGCTCGGCCCTCCGTCACCCAGCACCTCCCAAACTCCTCCTGAACCCGCTGTCCAGGAGGCCCCCCAGGGGCCCCAGTGCAGCCAGGGCCTGTGACCTGCCCGTCCCCCATAGGGGAGGCCCTCAAGGGCGAGCGGGGTCAGAGGACTAAAGGACCGGCCCCTCCCTGAGAGCCGGGACCTCACTTCTGATCATAGGGCCCAGGGCTGGCCAGGTGGGGCACCCCAAAAGGCCTGAGCTGGGGTGCAGTTTCCTGGAGAGGCCCCGCCTGAGGGCTTAGGGTGGGGGGACTTGGAGCTGAGGAACAAAGGAGGGAGGGAGGGAGGGAGGGAGGGAGGGCGATGGCCCTGGGGTCCCCGGCCCAGCCACCCTCCTCAGGCTGGCAAATGAGGGGCAAGGCAGCCCCCCAGGACCCCTGGTGGTGGGCGGGGGTGAGGGCAACAGGGAGCAGACAGCCCCAGCCCCAGCGTGGGGACACCCATGCCGCCCTGGACGGTGGGGTCACGGTACCACGGGATGTGGGTGCTCCCAGGACCACCCCCACCCCCAGGTGAGGGCACCAAGGCGGCGGGGGAGCCCCAAGCGTGAGGGCTCGGGAAGGCCGGTACCGGGCAAGGAGGGGTCCCCGCTGCCAAAGAGACACAAACAGCCGCCCAGGGCGTGACGAGCTGCTCAGCAGCCTCACCCCTGGGGGACGAGGCCAGAGCCACCCCAAGAGGCCGCCTCATGCCTTCCAGAGCAGGCGACGGGGAGCGGCCGCCCGGGCCCGCGGCGGGAGGCAGACGGTGCAGCCACGTGGACAAGGCTGGCAGCTCCTCACAAAGTCAGGCAGGGCCGGCAGGTGCCCCGAGACCCCCTTCCTTGTGTCCATTTATCTGAGAGGAGGGAGCTTGGACATGAACGTTCACGGGGTCGCAGTTTGTCAGAGCCCAAACTCGCCAGCACCCCAAGGCCCAGCCACACACGAACATGGGGCATCTCTTGCGGGATGCGGCGCAGAAACGAAAGGAGTGGACCGTGATGTAGACACGGCGAACCCCCACGGAATTACCGAGCGAAGGCGCCAGGCCACGGGAGCGAGCACCCTGGATTCCCTTTATGTGGAAGGATAAGAATAACGTGGTCCCGGGCAGCAGCAGAGCAGACCGGGCTGCGCTGGGGGCAGTGAGGTCACAACGAGGCTGGGGGGCAGCGGCTGCTCGTATCCTACGTGGGTGACACTTCTGTCCAACTGCACTTTAAGTGTGTGCAAATCACTGCACATCAATCACGTGTAAATAAAGCCGGTACGAGCCCCCACACCCGAATCCCCCGATGGAATCCCACGCTGCAGGGCCTTTGGGGATGGTGAGGCAGCTGCTCAGCTGACCAGGTGTCCGTGCCAGGGCCAGCTTCCGGAAGCACACCTGTGGGCTTCACCTAGCAACTGGCATGTGTCGGCTAAACGCAGAGGGGGGCCCTCTTTAGGGGAGACCCCGGCCCACCTCGGCTCACCCGTGTTCGACCTCGCTGGCAGAAGGAGAGGACGACAGCACATCCGCCAATCGACACGGGGCCCTTGGGGCCCAGGCGACTGTCGACATTCGGGGTTTTGAGTTGGTTTCACAAATGCAGGAAACTGGAAACCGTCCGCCCACCACCCACAGGCCCCGCAGGACCGCTGTGCCCCGAGCGCGCTGGCCACAGGCGACAAGGCAACCCCAGAACTGGGGGGCACAGAGGGGGTCCCGGGCCCAGTCAGGGGAAGCCCCGGGGACCAAGGTCTGTCCCCAGTGCAAGGCTCCCTGGCCCGGGCCCCACCCCCTGCCCTGAGCATTGAATGGGGGTTGCTGCTGAGTGCCCCGTGTTCCTGCCAGCTCTGTCTGCATTTCCAGGGAGTCCCTGAGAGGGACGGGCACTGCCTGGGCAGCCTGCCCCTCCCGTGCCCACCACCCCTTGCCCACCCGGGCGACAGACCCCCCAGATGGGTGCAGGGAGACGGGGCGGGGGCTCTCCCACCCCAGCGCACCTCCCACCTCCCGAGGAGGGGGCAGCGGTCGGGTCTCTCTTCCCCACCCCCACCCGGTCACCCCAAGCCCTGCCCACGAGGGACAGTGACGGCACTCAGGTCCCAATTTTCCTCTGGCTGTTGGGTGGGGACAGGGACACGGGACAGGGGTGTGCCGAGGGCCCTGTGTTCACCCCCTGCACCCCCACCATGGCAGGGAGACACTGGAACCTGGGGGGACACACGCTGGAGAAACACACCCCAAAACACCCACTCGGCTTGACCACCAGGAAGTCCCGGGGCCCGAGACACCTCCAGAGGAGAATGCGGAGGCCAGAGACGGGCAGTCCGTGGAAGCCCCCGTGGGGACACTGGAAAGCTGGCCCCTCACGAGGGGACAGCTCCAGGCTGCCTGTCCCAGGGGCTGCCGCCTTGGAGCCGAGCCGACGGGACCAGGGCTCGGCAGCAGGAAGGAAGTGGGGGGAGAGCATCCTCTCCTGGCCGCAGAAAGCCGTAGCCCGGCCTCTAAAAATAGGAGCCGAGGAAAGGACACCAGCTCCTGTGTGGCCCTCCTGGCCAGTGGGACGTGAGGGGCGACTGCAGGCTCCCGGGGGGCCAGACCCCCAGCCGCCACCTGTGTCTCCTCCCCTGTGAAGCCGCCCAGCTCTCCCACCCTGAGTGGGTCCCTGTGGCTGGAGAAGGGATCCAGGCAGGGGCTGGAGAGAGCATGGGAGAGGAGGCGTGGTGAGCCGGCGCCCCCGGGGCAGGTGCCGCAGGAGGTGGGAGCCAGAGGGCGGGGCGGGTCGTGCTGGCAGCACCAGCAAGGCCCAGTGCTCACTCCCACCAGGCAGAGAAGCCACTGCCCACCGGCACAGCCGCTGTGGGCACAGCTGCGGCCACCCTGGGCCCGGCCACAGTGGGAGCACGGGCTCTGCTTGCCAACCCTCAACTGCCACTTCCTCACGTGGTCATCTCTGAACCTCGGTCTCCTTATCGCCCAGGGGCTCAGTCAGAGCCCAGATACAGCTGGAAGGTGACAGGGGCAGACGAGCCAGACGGCCGCTGGCACGGGGCAGTGCCGCCGCGAGTGGGCCATTATCATCTCGGGACACAGGGAGACACTGTTCTGTCTGGCTCCGAGGGCAGGCTGGGTCCTGGGGGACAGGGAGCAGCTTGTGGCCGTGGAGGCCTGGGATTTCAGCCAAGCCGCGCGAGCAGCTCTGTGACAGGGTGAGTTCCCTGTGAGCAATGGCTGGAAGCCGTGGTTCCCGACCCGCTGCCCCTTGGAGGGCTCTGCCGCGCCACCAGGCCCCAGGACACCGAGTTCTGTGCATGGTCGCCCGGCCCCGGCCTGGGGACAGGGTAGGCAGTCCTGGGCCTCCATCCGCCTCCCAGCCACCCCTCCACACCCACCTCCAGGAGCAGTCAGCAAACCCTCACACCCAACCAAGGGGACGGCACCTACAGTAGGTTCAGGGACCCCTTAAACACACTCCAAGAGCCAAGGACCACGACTGTTGTCCGGGTGCTACAGCAGCCCTAGAACATTCCGTACCATCAGGTCCCACAGGCGAAAAATCAGCATGCCCAGGGGCCGCACCCCGACACCAACTGCCCTCCTCACAGCGGGGTGACCCGTGGCTTTGGGGTGGTGGTAGTGGTGGGCACGGCTTTTCTAAACTTAGAAAAGAGGGTGCCTTCTGCAGCTCAGCGGACACCCTGCTCCCAGGCCCCCGTGAGGTTCAGACGGCCACCCCTGTGCCCTCACGGTGCCCCCCGCACTGACTCGAGGCCCTAACACCTCCCTGCACCCCAGCCTCGGCCAGAGCCAGAACCCGAGACCTGGCGGCCGCAGCCCCGGCCGGCCCCAGCACCAGCAGCCCTTGGGGAGTCCGCCATCCTGGGAGTGAGCCCCAACAGCCAGTGCTCCTCTGTGTCTGGGGCCTGCTCCTGCCTGGGGGCCCCCAAAGTAGTCTCGCAGGGCTCAGCTCCCTACTCTGCGGCCCCCCAGGAGGAAGGGCTGAGGCTAGAAGTATACAGTAGGGCCGCTGAGGGAGTTCAGGGGCTTCTGGGAGGGGCCCCCGAGGCCGCCCAGCAGCTCCCCGGCCTGGCCGTGGGGTCACACCAAGTCTCCTTGTAGCTGGGAAGCACGTGCAGGACCCCACTGGAACTCTAGGCCTTACTGATTTTATGACCAAAGCCATCCTCAGGGCGGGATTTCAGGCTGGGAAATGAAGGCGTGGGGGGTTTGGGGGCCCCATCTTGGCCTAGAAGCAGCTATGAGTCAGGGACCGGGGGTGACTCAATTTACAGAGGCAGGCCACACGGGGGGCCAGGGGCAGGCGTCGGGGCTCGAGGGGTGGGGGAAGAGTCTCAGAGTGCTGCCCAAGTGCTGCCTGGGGGTTGCGGGGCACCCACGGGGGGACTAGGGCCCCAGGCTCCCCCTTGCCCAAGACCCACACTCCCCACCAAAGGGTACAGACACCCACGGGCCAAGCAGCCTCGGCTGCAGTTGGCCAGTCTCAGGGATACACGGCAGAGCTCCCCTTCTCGACCAGGCCCGGTGCCCGGTGCCCGCTGCCCTCAGTTCTGCAGCTGGGTGACACTGGGCAGAGATCCCCGCCCCCACCCAGGCCACAGCCCCCTCCTGGGAGGAAGGTGGCAGACCCGCCAGCCACTGCTGTCCAGAAGTGAGCACCAAGCGCCAGGCGGCGAGGCCCCTTCCCGGCAGCCCCCTTCCGGGCCTCACAGGGCAGCAGCTGATGCCGTCAGGCCCCAGAGAGGACACCATCACTGTGCCCATTTTGCAGGCGAGGAGGCCGAGGCTCGGGCCGGCCAACAGCGTGCGGGCAAGCAGCGCCTCTGCCAGGAAGCTCCCGACGCGCCGAGGGCCAGGGTTTGCAGCTGCCTGGGTCTCGGCCAGAGGAGGAAGGCAGCGTAGGAGAGAGCGGGTGTTCCTGCGGGTGTGAACGCGGGGTGGCCCGGGGACCAGGATGGTGGAGGGGAAGCCACACCACATGGGAGGCTTTGTCCTCTAAAATGGAACTTTACGAAGTGCCCGACGCCAGGCTCCTCTCCTCCAACTCCCCACAGCCACACACTGGCTGGGGAGGACCGTCAACGAGGACCTGTGGTGCCAGGGACACCGGTGCCCGACAGGGCCTGGCGCCCGCCCTCCAGGCCCCCCTGCCCCGGGCACTCCTGCACTGTCCCTCCTTGGCCATCTGCCCTGCCGGCCACGGCACCCAACCCCCACCTCCTGCCTCCCCACCCCGTGCCAAGCCCCTGGCTCAGCGCGTTAGCTAATCTGCCAAGGATTCTGGGAGGGGAGGACCCCGGGGACCCCCGCCTAACAGGGCAGGAAGTGGAGGCGGGGACTCCACCCAGCTCCCACTCCAAAAGGCTCTGGGGACTCCACCAGGGTGGTGCCCGCCAGGCGTGCCCCACTCCGCTCTGCATCCCCACCCCCACCCCCCTGGGCCACCCAGGGCCTGGGTGCACCCCAGTTCTCAATGTGCGGGTGGGTGGGTGGGCTGGGCCTGGAAACCTTGCCTTGAGCCATAAGAAAGAGTAGGACTCTGGGGACACTTCAGATCTGTTGATGGCGAACTCAGAGGTGTGGGAACTGATGGGGTGATGACTGTTTGTTAATGGGATTTTAAGTATCAGAGCTGCATTGAACGTGAACAGGGTTGAAACGGTTATTTAAAGCAGGTATACCACAGGGAAAGAAAAAGACACCGAGAGCAGAGCAGGCCCTGGGGACATGTTACGCTGCCTGGGAAACCACCAGACCCGCCTGGTGCAGCTCCCCGGGGAGGTGGCAGGAGGGACTTACCCAAGGGGCTCGCTGGGGCAAAAACACGCTTCTTGGAAGCCCTTTCCCTGCACCTAAGCCTGGACTCCACACCCCAGGTCCAGGCAGAGGAGCCCACAGGCCACCCTGTGTCAGCCGGGCCCCTCCCTGGGCCGAGGCAGGCAGACACCAAACATGCTGAAGCCGGCACTCCAGGCCGGCCCCGGCCGCGGGGACCCTGTGCCCTCTCCAGGCAGGCCTTCAAGCGCCCCGGGCGGGGAGAAGGCAGGTGCAACCCTCCCACGCCCAGCTGGGCGCTCTGTCCAGTCTCTGCCCCCCCCCTCCAAATACCTCCCTGCCCCAGATGCTCAGTGTCCAGATGGGAAACAGATGGGCCAGCCCAATGAGCCCACCTGGGGGATGTTTGTAAGTTCAGCCCGCCTGACTCGACTCCACAGAGACCCTGACAGCTCCCCTTAGTGTGAGAAGGGGTGAGGGGGCCGGGCCGGGGGGGCCCCGGGCCAGGGCGGCCCCCGCCAGCCACAACTCCTGCCACCCACTGACAGCCTGCCCCCGCCCCCTCCATCCCTGCCCAGATTCCAAGGCTGACCGGAAACGAAAACAAAAGGAGAAAGCACCCTCCACCACTTCCCAGCAGCAAAGACTGGTCAGGACAAGAAAGCGGCCTCACTGGGGAGAACCTCTGCCCCCAAATTAGGCATCCAGAGGTGACCAGGGCGTGGGTCCCTCTTCCCAGGGGGTGGAGCCCACACCCAGCACTTGAACCCTGACGCCGGTCCCACTCCCCTCCCGGGCAGCCCCTCCGTCCCCGGGGGACACGGGGCGCAAGACCAGGGCTGAGGTCCCAGGCTGGATGGGAGCAGGGACCCCCCCCCCCCAGAGGGCCCGTCGTGGCGCAGGCACCCCAGGACGCAGACAAGCCCTGCCCGCCCCCGCCCGCGCCTCCCGGGCCTCGGCAGCGGTCCCAGCAGGCAGGAGGCCGGGCCGGGGCGGGACTGGGGCGGACGGTCCCACGGCCCGGGGCACTGTGCTGTCCCAGGCCCGCCGCCGACGCAGGGGCGGCGGCCCCGATGAGCTCATGGGGGCGGGTCGCCAAGAGCCCCGCCCCCGAGCCCCCCTCCCGCTGCCCTAAGGAGGGTGGTCCCGGGATCGGCGGCTCGGAGGGCGGGGCAGGGCCACCCCCGAAACCGCGGCCTCGGGTCCTGCACCCCCGGTCCAGTCCCTCACCTGGGGGCCGGCGGCTCCGAGCGCCGACGTCACCCCCTGCAGGGTCCCCCGAACGCTCGGGATCAGAGTCCCCGACGCGCGGAGCCGGGGGTTCCCCCCAGTCGGCCCCGGGCCCCGCCGCCAGGGGCGCAAGCGCCCCGCGCAGCCCCCCGCGCCCCGGGCCCGCAGTCCGGGCGCCCACAGGTGGCCCCGCAACTTGGCGGGCCGCGGCCGCCTGCGCTCGGGCCTAGCCGGGGCTGCGGGCCGGGCCTGCCGGAGCTCCGGGCGCGCCCCGCTGCCCCGCCCCCCGACCCCGCCGGCGCCGCTCACCCAGAAGACGAAATTGAAGACGAAGAGCAGGTACTTGATGCACTTGGTGCAGCCCTCCACCCCCATGGCGGCGGGAGGCGGCGGGAGGCGGCGGGCCGGGCCTGGGCGGCGGGCGGGCGCGGGCCGCCGGGGGTCGGGGGACTCCGGGGATCCGGGCCGCGGCGACGGGGCGGCGCGAGGGCGAGGGGCCTGCGGGGGCGCGGGGGCAGGGGCGCGGGGGCGCGGGAGGCCTGGTCGCTGCGCGCTCGGGTCTTTGCCGCCGCTGCCGCCGCCGCTGCGCGCTCGCTCTCTCACCGGGCGCGCGCCGCACCCCCGGCGCCCCTTATAGGACGCCCGAGGCCACGCCCCGGCGCCCTTTATAGGACGCCCGAGGCCACGCCCCCAGGCTGCCCTTATAGGACGCCCGAGGCCACGCCCCCAGGCTGCTCTTATAGGACGCCCGAGGCCACGCCCCCAGGCTGCCCTTATAGGACGCCCGAGGCCACGCCCCGGGCACGCCCCGCCCTCCGCCCATCTCCCGCCCCCGCGGGAGCGCGCAGTCCCGGCCGGGTCCAGAGTCCCGCCCGGGCGCGCGGCGTGGGGGTCGGGTGTGAGAAGGGGGTCACCGCTAGAGCAGGGCCGGGGGGCCGGGAGGACCGTCCCCAGGTCGTGCTTTCACGCACCCGCCGGGAGGGGCCGGAGCCCCTGGGTGCCCGCCCCGCTTCAGGCCGGGTTCCCCCAGGCCTGGCGGCCAAGCCCCCCGCTGGCACCGGGGCGGGTGGGGGCGGGTGACGCCCGGACGAAGGTTCGCAGAAAGCCAGCGGGGGTCCTGGCCCGGCGGGGGGCCCATGTGTCCCCCAGGGCCTCAGAACCCCCCTGGACCGTCTCCCACCCACTGGCCGGTCCATTTCAGCCCACTGGTCCTTCCCAGCGCCCTCCAGCAGAACTTTCTGCCATGACCGAAAAGCTTCCCGTCCTGCGGAACCCTCGCCGTGTGTCACTTCTGAGCCCTCGAAGTGTGGCTGGTGCCTTTGAGAACTGCAGTTTTAATCGAATGTAGGGGTAACTGAAATTGAAGTAGCCATGGGCAGCCGGTGGCCGACCATCGTCCTGATCTGCGTTCTACTTAGTTTTCTCAGTAATTTGTAAATCTGTGTTGGTTTCATACTTGGACAGGAGCTACAAGCAGGAGTTTAGAGCCAGTTTTCTGTGCATTTCTACGTGAAGTGATGATAAAAGCCTTCGCTGGGATCTGGGAGGGTTCGTTTCACTTAGAGGCGGCAGGATGGGCTGCGAGGGCACAGAAGTGGTCACCCAGTGTGTGGACACCACTGTCCTGCCAGCTCCCTGGGGTCTAACTGACGGGATGAGGATGGGGATAGCGGGGGGGCTTGACTCTCCTCTCCAGTCGTGTCAAACGCTGGCTGGACGCCTACTGCTCGCACACACTGTGCCGGGCGCTGGCTGGGGGCCGGCAGCCAGGACCCCTTCACCCAAGGACCTTGGGTTCTGGTTTGGGAGGCAGCTGGCTCCCCACAGTGGTCACGTCCATGCTGGGATCCACCGTGTCACATGGACCCTCGGAGCCTGGAGGGCAGTGGAGGCTCCTAAGTCCCCCGACCTTTTGTGTTCCAGAAAACGGCTCATTGCAGAGACCCGCCCTCCCCATGTGACTTGTCTAAGACCCCAGACACCCCTAGTTTACCAGGACAAGCCAGACACAGCCAACCATGTCCCATCCATCAAGCAGAACCAAACGCTGGTTATCCAGACTTTGGGGAGGCTTCTCCCCTTCCTTCAGGCCCCTGACCCTTGAGGGTGAGTAGGGGGCAGTCCTGCAGACCCCCTGGGAGGAGCATTCCAGGGAGAGGGTGGGCCAGGGGTCTTAGAGGAACAGAGAGGAGGCCAGTAGGATGGGGGCAGAGGGGGTGACTGGAAAGAGCTGGACGCTGAGGTCGGGGGGCAGGCAGGGAGGCCCAGGGGCCAGGCGAGGCAGTTGGGGTGCAGCTGGGGTGGTCTGGGGTGGGGAAAGCAGCCAGGGGGCAGGTGGGGAGGCTGGGGGCAGGCAGGGAACCCCAGGGGACAGGCCAGGAGGTCAGGGGCAGGCTGGCATTAAGTCCCAAAAGCCAGGGAAGGGGATCCATGGAATTTGGAGCTGCAGTGGGAGTGAAGGGAGGGCTCTGACGGGGCCTCGGGTCTGATCTTCCCCAGGGATTGACTGAATGGAGATGGGATGGCAGCAGGGGGACACTCAGCAGCTGCCTCGGCCCGTGGTGGAAGGACCCTCCCGGTGCCACAAGCTGGCCGGAGCACAGCTAGAGGGTGCAGGCAGACCCCTCCTGGACCCCGGTGCATAGGGGTGTCCATGCACCCAGGCTGGGCCCTCCCTGGGGCCGCATCGGATCCTGCATGGTGGCTGAGAACCTGGGGGACCCGGCCATAGTGCTGATGTTGCCACTGCGACTTGGGGCAGGTGGGCACCCGGGGGCTGTCCTGGAAAGGCCTCCCTTGTCAGCTGGCCAGCTCCAGGACACCCAGGGCAAGCGCTGGGATGAGTCGCATCGGAGATGGGAGGCACTTGGTGGGTGGGGCGGCCCAGAGGCCACACCTGGTGTCCCTGGCCTGGGAGGGGTGAGTGCCCTGAGGACACATGGGACTGTCAGGGAGAGTCGGCCTTTGCTGGCCCCCAGCTTTGGCTCAGTCTCCCCCTCTGTCCTGGCTGACTGGTGTCCCCCCGAAACTCCCATCCACCCGGAACCCAAGACCATGACCTTATTTAGAAACAGGGTCTTTGCAGATACACTGAGTGACTGTGAGGTCTTTCCACTTCGGGTGGGCTTCTCATAAAAACGAGTCCTTCAGTGTGATTGTGAAGACCTTGTGGATCACACCCCCTTTATCTAGTGTATGGATGAGTGGAGGAATGAGGATAAAAACTAAAGGACAAATGGGGTGGGATGGGGGGATGATTTGGGTGTTCTTTTTACACTTTTATTTTTTATTCTTGTTCTGGTTCTTTCTGATGTAAGGAAAATGTTCAGAGATAGATTGTGGTGATGAACGCATAACTATGTTATCATACTGTGGACAGTGGACTGTATACCATGGATGGTTGTATGGTGTGTGCATGTATTTCAATAAAACTGAATTTAATAAAAAAAAAACAAAAAAAAAAAACGAGTCCTTCTAAGAAGGCCAGGAGAAGACACAGAGAAGATGCTGCGTGCTGCTGCCGCGAGCTGAGGGAGGCCGTGGGAGGCCGAGGGCGGCCAGCAGCCCCCAAAGCCAGAAGAGGGAAGGAAGGCCTCTCTCTCGGAGGCTCCCAAGGGCACACACCCCCTGACTCCTGGAGTTCTGGCCTCCAGAACCGGGAGAGAGCACATGGCAGGTGTTTTCGGCCTCCCGGGGTGGGGTGTTTTGTTACGGCCGCTGCAGGGCACTGATGCCACCTCGGGGGCTTTGGGCAGGCCCCTGTCTCCCCGTCTGCAGCAGGGCCCCCACGCAGGGCTACACCTGTGGAAAAGCATCCATGCGAGGGCAGGGGTCCTTGGTAGAGCCCAGCACCGGGCAAGCAGTGTCCTCAGCGGGCGACTGCAGGCTGCACCCTCCAGGGGCACGTCCCGTGACGGGGGTTTGTGATGGTTAGGTTCATGTCTCAACTTGGCAGGTGGTGGTGCCCAGGTGTCTGGTCAAGAAAGCACTGGCCTAACCGTTACTGCAAGGAAATTTGTGGCTGGTTAATAAACCAGAAGGCTGGTTTATTCCATCATCAGTCAGTTGCACCTGTGACTGACAATGTCAACGAAGGGCGTGTCTTCCACAATGAGAATGCAATCAGCTGGATTTAATCCACTCAGTTGAAGCCTTTTAAGCAAGAAAAATAGAGGACTTTCAGTTCTTCAGCTAACCAGCGAAGTGTTTCCTGAGGAGTTCATCGAAGTTGCCAGTTGGTTCCTGAGGAGTTCATCAAACACATTCATTGGAGTTGCCAGTTTGCTGCTTCCCTAAGGAATTTGGACTCGTGCATACTCACAGTTGCATGAGACACTTTTATAAAATCTTATATTTATAGTTATCTCTTGTTGATTCTGTTTCCCTAGAGACCCCTAAGTAATATAACTTGGTACCAGGAGTGGTTCTTGAGAATCAGAATCTTAAAATGGGCTTTTACAATTTGTTTTCTACTCTGATTAGATTCAAAGGCACTGATGACTCCATTTCCAATAATCAAGATGGCACTGACAGTCCGTGGTATGAGTTGGCAATGGAGATTTGCAAAATATCACCATTTGATTCTTCTATTCATACTCTTGTATGAAGCAAGGCTCTGGGTGACAGTGTTTTTGACACCTTAACAGAGTTTTGCAGAGTTAGTTAAGAGGTATAATGATGTTGGCTGGATGCTCTTAGATACGCTGGATAAAGGTATAAGAGAAAGGGACAAGAAAAAGTCTTCAAATTTGAAATATAAGCACTGTATAACAGATGCAAAGGTTTCTATATGTGCCCTGAAAGAAAATCTTATTTCCTTTGGCTGCAAACATGAGATTTCTGAAAATTAGACCCAGAGTCTCATTGTGCGAGTAGCAGATTTACAATGTAAACCAAAATCTCAACCTCGCAGGGTGTCTGCTATTAAAGTAAAGGTATTGACTGGAAAAGAATGGGATCCTGAAACGGGATGGGGACATATGGATTGATAACAATGGCAGTGAGGACATTGGAACCCTGGATTCTGCTGAGTTTTGTTAGATTTACCTGTAGAGGGCTGTCCTGGGGAAACAGCTTCCCACCTCCAGTCTGCCCTGAGGAGCCTGCCATCCAACCCCCACCTATGGAGATTAACCCTTCAGTGCCTGCTAATCCTGTAATCACCTCCCCTGAGGAAGCAGCCCTCACTCCTCTGTCTGGAGAGATTAATCCTGTTTTAAGAGATGAAACTGCAACAGAATGTCCTGAGATAAATGGCCTGAGGGATAATTCTAACTCTTTTCATGACCCACCCCCACCACCAGTCTTTGCTTCAAGACCTATAACTAGACTAAAGTCCCAACAAGCCCCAAAGGGTGAGGTACAAAGTGTGACCCATGAGGAAGTATGCTACACTCCAAAAGAGCTGTATGAGTTTTCCAATTTACACAGACAGAAATCAGGTGAATATGTGTGGGAATGGATATTAAGGGTGTGGGATAATGGTGGAAGGAATATAAGGTTGGATCAGGCTGAATTTACTGATACGGGCCCACTAAGCAGAGAATCTGCATTCAGTGTTGTAGCTCAAGAGGTTAGAAAGGGCGTTAACTGTTTGGGTGGGTACCTGAAATGTGGATCAAAAAGTGGATGACATTATCTGAGGTTGAAATGCCAGAACTGCCCTGGTACAATGTGGAGGAGGGGATCCAAAGGCTTAGAGAGATTGGAATGTTAGAGTGGATTTATCATGGAAGACCTGCTCACACAGCCCTGGAATGTCCAGAGGACACACCTTTTACCAGGACTGTGAGGAATAAATTTGTGAGACTAGCTCCATCATCCCTGAAGAGCTCTGTAGTCGCCCTTCTCTGTAGGTCAGATATTACTGTAGGAACTGCTGACACTGAACTGGAATCCTTAAACACAATGGCGATAATCAGATCTCGAGTTGGCAGAAGCCAAGTGGCAGCAATCGCCAAACACAAGGTGGGCATGGCTACCATAATGGAAAACAGGCTCAAGGCAGCCATCAAAATAATCTGACTTGCAGAGACTTATGGCATTGGCTAGTAGATCATGGAGTGCCTAGAAGTAAAATTGATGGGCAGTCTACTAAATTCTTGTCTGAGCTGTATAAGCAGAAGAATTCTAGGTCAAGTGAACAAAAGTCAACCTTGAGTTATAAAAACAGAGAGTCACAGCCCCTTAATCAATTCCTAGACTTGAGACAGTTTACAGACCCAGAGCCCCTTGGGTGAAGGGAAGGCCGCGTACCCTTGGGGAAGGACCCTGTCACACTGCCAAAAATTTATACTGTTGATCTTCCTCCCAGCCTTCCCCAGGGGGACCTACGGCTTTTTACCAGGGTAACTGTGCATTGGTGAAAAGGAAATGATCAGATATTTCAGGGATTATTGGACACTGGTTCAAAAGTGACATTAATTCCAGGAGACCCAAAACGTCACTCTTGTCCACCAGTCAGAGTTGGGGCTTATGGAGGTCAGGTGTTTGATGGAGTTTTAGCTCAGGTCCATCTCACAGTGGGTCCAGGGGGCCCCCAGACCCACTCTGTGGTTATTTCCCCAGTGCTGGAATGCATAATTGGACTAGACATACTCAGCAACTGGCAGAATCCTCACATTGGTTCCCTGACTCGTGGAGTGAGGGCTATTATGGTGGGAAAGGTCAAGTGGAAGCCACTAGAACTGCCCCTGCCTAGCAAAATAGTGAACCAGAAGCAATACCAGATGCCTGGAGATTAATGCCACTCTTAAGGACTTGAAGGAGGCGGGGGTGGTGATTCCCACCACATCCCCATTCAGTTCTCCTATTTGGCCTGTGCAGAAAACAGATGGGTCTTGGAGGATGACAGTGGATTATCATAAGCTTAACCAGGTGGTGACTCCAATTGCAGCTGCTGTTCAGATGTGGTTGAGTAAATCAACAGGTCCCCTGGTACCTGATATGCAGCTATTGATCTGGCAAATTCTTTTTTTCTCAACAGCTGCTAGTAAGGACCACCAGAAACAGTTTGCATTCAGCTGGCAAGGCCAGCAGTTTACATTCACTGTGCTACCTCAGGGGTATATCACCTCTCCAGCCCTATGTCATAATATTGTCCGCAGGGATCTTGATTGTTTCTTCCTCCCACAAAACATCACACTGGTCCATTTATATTGATGATATCATGTTGATTGGACCTAGTGAGCAAGAAGTAGCAACTACTCTAGATTTGTTGGTAAGGTATTTGCGTGGCAGAGGATGGGAGATAAATCCAACAAAAATACAGGGGCCTTCCACGTCAGTAAAATTTCTAGGTGTCCAGTGGTGTGGGGCCTGTCGAGATATTCCTTCTAAGGTGAAGGATAAGCCACTGCATCTGGCCCCTCCTATGACCAAAAGAGGCACAACACTTACTTGGCCTCTTTGGGTTTTGGAGACAACATATTCCTCATTTAGGTGTGCTACTCCGGCCCATTTACTGAGTGACCAGAAAAGCTTCTGGTTTTGAGTGGGGACCGGAGCAAGATGAGGCTCTGTGACAGCTCCAGGCTGCTGTGCAAGCTGCTCTGCCGCTTGGACCATATGATCCAGCTGACCCAATGGTGCTGGAAGTGTCAGTGGCAAACAGAGATGCTGTTTGGAGCCTCTGGCAGGCTCCTATAGGAGAATCACAACGCAGGCCCTTAGGATTTTGGAGTAAAGCTTTACCATCCTCTGCAGACAACTACTCTCCATTTGAGAAACAGCTGTTGGCCTGCTACTGGGCCTTAGTAGAGACAGAACGCTTAACCATGGGCCACCAAGTTACCATGAGACCTGAGTTACCTATCATGAGCTGGGTGTTGTCTGATCCACCAAGCCAAAAAGTGGGGTGTGCACAGCAGCACTGCATCATAAAATGGAAATGGTATATATGAGATAGAGCTCGAGCAGGTCCTGAAGGTACAAGTAAGTTACATGAGGAAGTGGCCCAAATGCCCATGGCCCCCACTCCTTCCACCTTACCTTCTCTTTCCCAGCCCACAGCTATGATGTCTTGGGGAGTTCCTTACAGTCAGTTGACTGAGGAAGAGAAGACTCGGGCCTGGTTTACAGATGATTCTGCATGATATGCAGGCACCACCCGAAAGTGGACAGCTGCAGCACTGCAGCCCCTTTCTGGGATGTCCTTGAAGGACAGTGGTGAGGGGAGATCCTCCCAATGGGCAGAACTTAGAGCAGTGCACCTGGTTGTTCACTTTGCTTGGAAGGAGAACTGACCCAAGGTGCATTTGTATACTGATTCCTGGGCTGTTGCTAATGGTTTGGCTGGATGGTCAGGGACTTGGAAGGAACATGATTGGAAAATTGGTGACAAAGAAGTCTGGGAAAGAGGTATGTGGATAGACCTTTCTGAGTAGGCAAAAAACATGAAGATATTTGTGTCCCATGTGAATGCTCACCAGAGGGTGACTTCAACAGAAGAAGATTTTAATAACCAAGTGGATAAAATGACCCATTTGGTGGATACCAATCAGCCTCTTTCCCCAGACACTCCTGTCATTGCCCAATGGGCTCATGAACAAAGTGGCCATGGTGGTAGGGATGGAGGTTATGCATGGGCTCAGCAACATGGACTTCCACTCACCAAGGCTGACCTGGCCACAGCCACTGCTGAGTGTCCAATCTGCCAGCAGCAGAGACCCACACTCAGTCCCCGATATGGCACCATTCCTCGGGGTGATCAGCCTGCTACCTGGTGGCAGGTTGATTACAATGGACCACTCCCATCATGGAAGGGGCAGTGATTTGTTCTTACTGGAATAGACACATACTCCGGATGTGGGTTTGCCTTCCCTGCATGAAATGCTTCTGCCAAAACTAACATCCATGGACTTACAGAATACCTCATTGTTCCATTTTGCTAATGCTGCCCGTTATGCAAAATACCAGGAATGGATTGGCTTTTATAAAGGGGGTTTATTTGGTTACGAAGTTACAGTCTTAAGGCCATAAAGTGTCCAAGGTAAGGCATCAACACAGGGTACCTTCACTGGAGGATGGCCAATGGCGTCTAAACACCTCTGTCAGCTGGGAAGGCACATGGCTGTTGTCTGCTTGCTTCCAGGTTGCATTTCAAAATGGTGTTCTCCAAAATGTCAGTGTTAGTTTCCAATGGCCATCTTCAAAATGTGTCTCTCAGCTACAGCTAGCTGTGAGCTCCTTCTGTCTGAGCTTTTTTAGAGCTCCAGTGAACTAATCAAGGCCCACGCTGAATGGGCGGGGCCACACCTCCAGGGAAATTATCCAATCAGAGTCATCACCCACAGTTGGGTGGGGCGCATTTCCATGGAAACAACCTAATCCAAACATTCCAACTTAATCCCCACTAATATGTCTGCCCCCACAAAATTGCATCAAAGAACATGGCTTTTTCTGGGGGACATAATATATACAAACCAGTAAAAGGACCTTCACTTCTTCTTCAGCTGACCAGTGAAGTGTTTCCTGAGGAGTTCATCGAAGTTGCCAGTTCGTTTCCTGAGGAGTTCATTGAACATCTTCATTGGAGGTGCCAGTTTGCTGCCTGCCCTACGGAATTTGGACTCATGTATACCCACAGTTACATGAGACACTTTTATAAAATCTTACGTTTATAGATATCTCTGGTTGATTCTGTTTCCCTAGAGAACCCTAACTAATACAGAGGGTTACAGAACCTTCCAGGCCTTGGTGTCCAGTGGAAGTCACTGAAGACCACCCAATGAAAACAAACAGAGGCGACTGATCTACAGCATGCTGTAGCAGGGGGTCAACCACCACCACTTGTGTTTGGCAGAAACTCAAAGGCAGGCGGGGGAGTGGGGGAAAAAAAGTGGGTAGAAGGGGCTTAACTGAAAAGCAGTCAATGTAGTTGTGGTGGTTTGGAGCTGCTGTGTGCCCCAAGAAAGGCCATGCTGTTTTGGTACATCCCTGGGGGTGCAGACCTATTGTGGGTGGTTGTTTCCATGGAGACGTGCCCTGCCCACTGAAGGTGGGTCTTAATCCTTTATTGGAGTCCTTTATGAGGATTAAAGGCAGAGACACTTGGAGAGAGCAGAGAGAGAAATGCCCTGGAGATGCTAAGACAGAACCCACCGATGCTCAGAGAGGCAGCCACTGGAATCAGAAGCTGAAAGCCGCAAAACCTGGGAGAGAAGGACCAGAGGATGCCACCATGTGCCTTCCCATGTGACAGAAGTTTCTCAGATGCCTGCAGCCTTTCTTCAGAGATGGTATCATCCTGTTGATGCCTTAATTTGGACAATTCAAGGCCTCAGAACTGTAAATTTGTAAGCTAATAAACCCCCTTTGAAAAAGCCAATCCATTTCTGGTATGTTGCATTTTGGCAGCTTTAGTAAACCGAAATAGTAATACAGTGTATTGTTAAATAAAGACCCAAAACCATATAGTCATCTCAATAGGTGCAGAAAAATCATTTGACAAAATCCAGCACACTTCCAAGATTAAAAAAAAAAATTCAACGAACTAGGAACAGAAGGGAACATCCTTGACCTTATAAAGGGCATCTATGAAAAACCCACAGCCAACCCTGGGCTTAAACAGTGACAGCCTTCCCCCTAAGACGAGGAACAAGACAAGGATGTCCGCTTTCACCACTTCTACTCAACATTCTACTTGAAGTTCTAGCCATGGCAACTGGACAAGAAAAAGAAATAAAAGGCTCCCAGATTGGAAGAAAGAACTAAAACTCACTCTATTTGCAGATTAATGATCTTACATAGAGAAAACCCTAAGGAATCCACTAAAAATCTCTCAGAATTCACTAAAAATCATTCAGCAATGTGGCAGGACACGGCATCAATATACAAAAATGGGTTCTATTTGTATACAGTGGGAATGAACAATCCAAAAATGAAATTAAAGGCACAATCCCATAGAGCCCCATATTTATAATAGCAGCACAAAGAATAAAATACCCAGGAAAAATTTTACAAAGGAAGTGCAAGACTTATACATTGAAAACTACAGACGTTCTTGAAATAAATTAAAGAAGATCTAAATAAGTGAGAAAACATCCCATTTCCATGCATCAGAAGACAATATTATTGAGATGGCAATACTCCCCAAATGAATCTACGGATTCAGTGCAATCCCTAACAAATCGAAGCCGCTTTTTTTTGCAGAAATTGACAAGCTGATCTTGAAATTCATATGGAAATGCAAGCATCCCAGAATAGCCAAAACCATCTTGGGAAAGAAGAACAATGATTCTAATTCTGAAACTTACTACAAGGGACAGTCATCAGGAAAGTGTGGTACTGACATAAGGACAGACATACAGACCAATGCACTGGAATTGAAAGTCTGGAAACAGGCCCTCACATCCGTGCCAAGACCATTCAAAGAAAAGCCTCTTCAGCCAGTGGCACTTGCATCCTTACCTCACCCCACACATAAAAATCATCTCAAAATGATTCAACAACCTAAACGTAAGAGCTAGAACCACAAAATTCTTAGAAGAAAACAGTGGAATAAATCTTCATGACCTTGGGTTAGATAACGGTTTCTTATGTTTGACATCAAAAGTACAAGGGACAAAAGAAAAAAAAAATGGTAAATTGGACTTTATTAAAAGTAAAACATTTGTGCATCAAGGGACACTGCCCAGGAAGTGGAAAGACACTCATCAGAATGGGAGAAAATATTTGCAAACCATGTATCTGATAAGGGACTAGAATCCAGAACCTACAAAGAACTCTTACAACTCAACCAAAGAAAGACACGCAACCCAATGTAAAAATGGAGAAAGGACTTGAATTGACTGTTCTGCAAAGAATAGACATAATTGGCCAATAAGCGCAGGAAAAGATGCCCCACATCTTAGCCGTTGGGGAAACGCAAATCAAAACCACACGGAGAACCCACTGCCTGCCCACCAGGAGGGCTGTCATTTAAAAAAAGGGAAAATAAGGGTGTCGGAGGGGATGAGGAGAAACAGGAACTCCAGTGTGTGGCTGGTGGGAGCGCAAGCTGGTGCAGCCGCTGTGGAAAACGGTTCTGCAAACCAGTTCCTCTAAAAGGTTAAACCTCGAGATGGCACCTAAGGAATTCCACCCCCCAAGGTGTTGAATCAACAGGTCCCCGCAAAAATGGGGACGAGAAAGTTCATCGCGGCCTTCTTCAAAATAGACAGAAGGTGGAAACAATGCAAATGTCCTTCACCAGATGCACAAAGAAACAGAACGCGGCCCAGCTCGCTAGGGATGTTACCGGCCGCGGAGAGGGGTCAGCCCTGCCACGCGGCACCACCCCGTCGGGCCTTCTCGACGTTATGCTGCGTGAAAGCCGCCAGACGCCAGTGCCACCTGCTGCGTGGTTCTATTTTTATGACTTGTTCAGGTTGGCAAACCCCCAGAAACAGAAAGGAGGTTCATGGTTGCCAGAGGCTGGGGGCCTGGCGGTGGGGAGTGAGTGCTAATCGCAGTCTCTTCTCGAGGTGTTGAAAATGTTCTTAAATTAGATGGAGGCCGTGGTTGCACAACCTTGCAAATAGACAGAAAACCACTGAACTGTGCGCTTTAAGTGGGTGGGTTTTAAGTTACGGGAACCGGATCTCAATAAGGCTATAAAAAGCATCGACCCAGAAAGCGGGGTGGGGGTTTTGTGGGTGTGGGGCAGCTGGAGGCTGCTCACCGGGACCGGGAGTGGGGCGTCCGTGATCGGTGTGGGGAGCTGGTTTGGCTTTCTCTGGTGGGTCCTGGCTTGGGGACAGAAATGGGGAAGCTGGCAGTTATTGGCCTCGTTCTGATGGTCGGCCCCATGTCCCGGGCCCCGTGGCCTGGCTTCCAGGCGTCTCGTGTGGGTCCACAGGCGGACAGCAGTGAACAAGAAAGCACACGGACACGTAAGTTGGTTAGGAAATGTAGAGAAGGGACTGCTTTAGGGGGCACCAGGAGCCACGGGGAACAGAGGCTTTGGGGCGACACTGGGCGGGGGCCCCCGGAGACCCCTGTGGACACCTGGGGGAGAGATGGGGGAAGGTTAGGGGGTTTCCAGGCTCAGGAACCAGCAACCTGTGGCCAGACAGACCTTGGGGTGACCCGGGGATGGGGAGGGCAGGGCCTGGCCGGGCCCAGTTCTGCTTTCAAAATTTCTCTCGGTTGGGGGCAGAGAGGGAGAGGGGGATGAACCGTGGGGTCCAGGCCAGAGCCGGACAAGGGGCTGGAGCCGGAGGGGGCAGAGGGAACCTGACAAGCTTGGGGCCAGGGCGAGGAGGAGGAGGGGCCCAGGAGGCTTTGTGGCCAACTTCCTGGGGCCCCAGAGGGCACAGCGGGGGTGGGAGTGGCTTGGGGTGGGGTGCAGGGGGGATGGGGGCAGGCTGGGCGCCCGGGTTGGTGCTGCCCACGGGGGATGAGGTGGATGTCTCGGGGGTCCCCAGGAGCGCATGGGGCCAGCTGCTTTGCCGTGATGGCAGGTAGGATGGGGTCTCCCCAGGAGCTGCGTGGAAAGAGGAGGGAAAAAGGAGCCATTCAGGAGCCGGTGGGTGGGCGGGTGGGGGCTGCAGGCCAGGGAGGGGGTTGGCCATGAGCAGAGGACACTGGCCTGACTGAGGGCCCGAGGACTTGGGTTGCTGCTGAGGACCAGGGCTCCAGCCAGAGTTGTCCCTCCCGTGGGGACGTCACCTGGCCTTGGGTCCAGCCGGGAGGTTAGCTGCCCTGTGTACCCCATGTCCCCCACCAAGGGAGGCACCCCCTCCTTCAGAGGCCTGCCCACTGGGGTTCGAGCCTCAGGGCGCCTGGAAGGCAGCGGAACTGCGGGGAGCCCTGAGGCCTTCCCTCAGGGAGAGAGCCCGGGGTCCCCCAGTCTGGAGGCGACCTTGCTGGTGGGCACGGCTGGAGGGCAGGGGTTGGTGGGTATGGGTGGGGAGCCCTATTTCTGTGGCTTCCAAACCAATACTGAGCGTTCTAGTTTGCTAATGCTGCCAGAATGCAAAACACCAGAGATGGATTGGTTTTTATAAAGGGGTTTATTTGGCTACACAGTTACAGTCTCAAGGCCATAAAGTGTCCAAGGTAACACATCAGTAATCGGGTACCTTCACTGGAGGATGGCCAATGGTGTCCGGAAAACCTCTGTTAGCTGGGAAGGCACGTGGCTGGCGTCTGCTCCAGAGTTCTGGTTTCAAAACGGCTTTCTCCCAGGACGTTCCTCTCTAGGCTGCAGTTCCTCAAAAATGTCACTCTTAGTTGCTCTTGGGGTGTTTGTCCTCTCTTAGCTTCTCTGGAGCAAAAGTCTGCTTTCAAAGGCTGTCTCCAAAATATCTCTGTAAACTGAAGCTCTCGGTTCCAGTGCATTCTTCAAAATGTCCCTCTTGGCTGTAGCTCCTCTTCAAAACATCACTCACAGCTGCACTGCATTCCTGGTGTTTGTCAGCTCATTTATATGGCTCCACTGATCAAGGCCCACCCTGAATGGGTGGGGCAACACCTCCATGGAAATATCTCAGAGTTATCACCCACAGTTGGGTGGGGTGCATTTCCATGCAAACAACCTAATCCAAACGTTCCAACTTAATCCCCACTAACATGTCTGCCCCACAAGATTGCACCAAAGAATATGGCTTTTTCTGGGGGACATAATATGTTCAAACCAGCATACCGAGTAATTGGGGGAGAAAGTTTTAGCAATAAGTGAGCGCACGGGCCCTGGGGATGAGGCCCAAGTGAAGGGGGTGCTGAGGTCCACATGCTGAGGTCTCTGGCTGCCCTCCTGAGGAGGGGGGCACGTAAGGGGCTGCAGGAGTGGGCCCAGGCTCGGCTTTGCCCCATGGGCAGTGGGCGCCAAGGAAGGCTCGCATGAAGGAGGGGGTGATGCGGGGGTGGCGTGGGTGTGTTTGGGCGCCTTCGAGACGGGGTGGGAAGTGGGGATGGCGGGGAGCACAGTCGGGAGGGGCCCACTGCCTAGAAGGGGGTGCAGGGGACCACGGGGCGGCTCCCAGGCTTGCTAAGGCCATATCCTGAGGTGTGGAGGGTGATAGCAAGGGGGTCCACGTGGGGGGCCTGAGGAGTGGCTGGAGGGAGGGGACCCCAGCGAGGCCCAGCCCCATCCCTGTGGCACACCTGGGGCTCCGTGAAGGGGTGCCCACCCCGCGCCCCAGGCAGAGCCCACCTGCTCTGGAAATGGGGGCTCCTGGAGGACTTGACAGTCCTTCTAGGCCACCCCTCTGACCCGACCACCAAAGGCAGAGGTTGGGGGTCTGCAGGGGATTTGGGGCCCACGCAGCCCCCATCTACGCCTTTCGTTTCCCCCTCAGTGCCCCGGCCCATAGAGCCCTGCCTGGGCTGACGCCTCGCCTGGCTGCAGCCAGGTGACCCTTTGATCTCAAACAGAGGCTGGGTGGCCGGTTCGCAGGTGTCAGGGCAGAGGGCAGTGGGCGGCCGAGGCCTGGTGGGGGTGTCTGTGCACCCCACCTGGGTGCAGGGTGAACCCCGGGCTCTGCTCTGCTTCCTCAGGACAGGGTCCCTGTGGAGGCTTCTGGGGGAGGGGTCAGCCAGGGGAGCAGGGACAGGACGCTGGCCGGAGCCCAGGGCTGGGTGGCCTCAGCTGGCCCTGGGCCGCGTCCAGCTGATCCCTCCGCCCTCCTGTGTGGGAGGCCGTGGGGGCCGGTCCCATCTCACCAGGTCCAGAGCTGCAGTGAGCTGTCCCGAGAGGGGCCCCTTCTAAAGGTCACACTGGCCACCGGGGACCCAGGCCCAGCCCCCCTGAAACTGCCCACGGGTGGTGGACCCCTCCGTGCCTCCCCACTGGGTTCCGTCACCCCGGCCCTGCACTCTGATGGCCACCTGTCCCCTTGTCTCTCTGTCCCCTTGTCTCTCTGTCCCCTCGTCTCTCTCTGTCCCCTTGTCTCTCTGTCCCCCGGTCTCCCTCTGTCCTCTGATCTCTCTGTCCCCTCGTCTCTCTCTGTCCCCTGATCTCTCTGTCCCCCAGTCCTCTGTCCCCTCGTCTCTCTGTCCCCTGGTCCCTCTGTCCTCTGGTTTCTCACTGTCCCGTTCCTCTCACTGACCCCCCTCCTTCCCTTGCAGTCCCCGTCCCAGCAGTTCCAGAACGCCATGCTTTGGTTCACTCCGTGCGTGGCCGTTGGGAAGGGGACCTCGCTGGGGCCTGCCATCCCGGGGGCCTCGGAGCACAGCACCCAGTAGGGGCAGCGAGGAGCCTCTGACCCTGAGTTTGGAGTGGGCTGGGTGGAGGGGAAAGGGGTCCAATGCTGGGTCAGGCTGGGCCGACCTGAGGCTGCCCCTTCCCTGCACCCCGAAGCAGGGAGAGCGGAACCACGGGGCACCCCCACTCCCACTGCCCCTTTTACAGGGGGCCCGGCACAGACTTGGGGCTCATCCAACACTGCCCACTGGGTGTGCCACACCCCAAGCCTGAGGAAGGGGCCTGGTCTCTTGCGGGGAGAAGGGTGGCATTGCACAGCCGGCCACCTCGGGTGGGCAATGCCGAGAGCGCCCCGTCGAGGCCTCTTCCCTGGCCTCGCATTGGTGCAGGATCCAAACCCGGGCTGGGGGCGCGTTGCAGCGTGCATGGAGGCCCAAACCCACCCCCTCTCCCAGGAGCCCCCCCGGCGCCCGTGTCCCCGTCTGTCCCTCCCTTCAGCCTCGGGGCCGGAGGCCCCCGGCTCCCAGGACAAAGGACACCCGGCCAGCTGGGACCCGGGCGACGTCCAGGATGGGGCCGGCGGTGGGGGAGCCACGTCCCCCTTGGCCACACCCGGCCCCGGGCTTCACGCCCACCCGTGCCCCACCTGACGTGTTTCCAAATCCTTTGCTGCCAAGCTAACTTCCCTCACTTCTCGCTCCAGTTCCATGGCTGGAGAATCCAGGGGCTCCGGGGCCACCGACCGCGATCGGGCAGGGCTGTCCCTGCCGGCCTCACCTCGGGTGCCTCCACGGTGGCCCAGGGTTCCGGAGGCCGTGGGCAGAGCCCCTGACCAGGGGCCGCCCTAACCGGAGGCCACCTGGGGCCACCATAACCGTGAACCTCAACCAGGCAGCTTGAAACAGCCAAAGTTCCCCGTCTCCCGGTTCTGGAAGCCAGATCAGGTGAGGGCAGGCCTGCGCCTCCGAGCTCGGGGGAGGCCCTTCCTGCCTGCTCCGGCGTCCGGTGGCCCCGTTGTCCCCGGTGCCCCTTGGCGTGTGGCTGCATCACTCCAGCCTCTGTCCGCCCTCCGCTGGCCGTCCCCCCAGGTCTGTCTTGGGGCCCCATTTCCCTCTTCTTTGAGGACGTCTGTCACTGGGTCAGGGCCCTCTGGCCTCTGCCAACCATGACCTCATTGTAACTTGGGGTCACACCTGCCCTGACCCTACTTCCACATGTGCGGATACCAGGTTTCAGGCCGTGAACATGAACTTGGGGGACATGGTCACCCCACCCCGGGAGGGGGTGTTGGACGTGTTTAACAGGCCGTCCTGCCCGGGGCTCCGGAAGCCCCCAGGCCTGCTGCCTCCTGGGGAGGGACTGGGGCGGCCTGGTGGGGTCCCCGAGGAGGCTCAAAGCAGCGGCTGTTTGCCAACCAGCAGGGGCATTATTTAGTGTTTTCGCCACCAGTGTGGGTGCACCAGCGCATGCCCTAAATATTGGCCGGGTCCCAGGTGGCGATGTGCCAGCGGAGCTGGAGGTGGGTCCATGCCTTGGAATTCACCGTTCGGCCGTGCTCTGAGGTCAGGCTTCCTGGGAAAGGGACTCGGACAGAGAATTCCAGGCCAGGGGATCCCATGGGGGACTTCGGGGGCTGGGAGGGCCCTTCGGGGGGCCGGCCTGCTGCTCGCTGTCCCTGAGCCGGTGGGTGCCGTTGCCCCCGGGAGGGCGAGAAGCTCGGGGGCGGTGAGGGGCCTTCCCTGGGAGCCGGCCGCAAGTGGAGAGCCTTGTCCGTGTCTCCGTGACCCGGGGCGCCGCAGGCTGGGGGGCTTCAAACGACAGCACTGACTCTCCCACAGTTCCGGAGGCCAGAGGGCAAGGTCAAGAGGTCAGCAGGGCCGCACACCCCGAAAGCTTGAGGGGAGAAACTTCCAGCCTCTCCCAGCCCCTGGCTGCGGCCCCTCGGCTTGCGCTGCAGCCTTCCTCCCTGCCTCTGTCGTCCCAGGGCCTTCTCCCCTACCCATCTCTGTGTCCGATTTCCAATTTCTTGTGAGGACACCAGTACCCTCGTCCGTGTGGCCTAAGCTTAACTCATCACATCTGCAAGGACCCTGATTTGGTTTGCTAAAGCTGCCAACACGCAATATACCAGAAACGGATTGGCCTTTACAATGGGGGTTTATTAGTTCACAAATTTACAGTTCTAAGGCTGTGAAAATGTCCAAACTAAGGCATCAGCAAGAGGACACCGTCTCTGAAGAAAGGCTGATAGCTTCTGGGGTTCCTCTGTCCCATGGGAAGGCCCATGGCTGGAGTCTGCGGGGCCTCTCCTGGGGTTAGCTTCTGGTTTCCGTGGCTTTCTCCAGAATGTCCCAGGGCTTCTGTCTTAGCTTCTCCCGGGGGGAAAACTGGATTACGTATCTTAGCTTCTCTGAGCTCTCCCTCCGTGAGCGCTCTTAGAGGACTCAGTAAAGGATTAAGACCCACCTGGAATGGGCAGGGTCACGTCTCCATGGAAACAACCTAATCAAAAGGTCCCACCCATAACAGGTCTGTGCCCACAGGAGTGGATTAAAAGAACATGGTCTTTTCTGGGGTACATGACAGTCAGCCCAGCACAGACCCTGTTTCCAAACAAGGTCCTGCTCATGGACCGGGGTGAGGACCTGACTGGGCCTTTTGGGGGCCTCCTTCCAGCACTGACAGTCTAGGGGCGTGGGGCAGTGCCCAGCAGGGCCCACCCTGGTTGGAATAAGTTCACCTGCCTTAAGTTTATCCAATCTGGGGAGTTGCTCTCCAGAATTGGGGAGGGCTCATTTCCTTGGAGAATGTACGAGTTTAGAGAGACAAACGAGAGTGCCTGACACTGGCTGTGCCCACTGCCACCGAGGTGTCCCCACTCCGGGAACCAGGACCTCCGGCCCAGAGCCTCAGCCACGGGGGACAGCAGGTACCAGCTCCCCGGGGTGGGGGGATCACTGGGCGTGATGGCCAGTGAGGCCGCCCGACCCCACTCTCACGCCTGGGTTCTCAGACGTACCAATTCTGCCTCTTGAGGGCAGGCACCATGCGATGGCGGTAGATTTAGGGGGCTACGGCATCCTGGCAGATGAAACCCCATTCTTGGACAGCATCACCCCCACGGCGGGGCCTCCTCTGGGCCTTCAACTGTGGGCAGCAGCTTCTGAAGACGTGATTGGCCGAGGAACTGGCAGGTGCTACGGCCATGGGCCACGGCCATGTCTCCCGGGTGGCCGTGCAGGGTCCTACATTAGCGGAGCAGACTCCCTGCAAGTCCTTGGCAGTGGGGATGCCGTGGTGGGAGCGGCAAACCTGCCAGAGGGGGCGGTCCAGGTCCGAGGACGTGTGACTGGTATGGACCATCTTGGCACCTGCCTCCCGGCAGCCGAGGGATCTTCTCTGGGAACTGCTGGAGGCTGGACACTCGGCAGCAGCCGGGGCTCGATGGAACCCCTCTGCTGCCCCTTGGCAGCCTGCAGCTTTGGTCAAGGCCACACCGTGTGTGCCCAGTGGGCCGGTGACTGGGGGCTGGTGGCAGAGGCCAGCTGAGGTCACCCTCCGGCGTCCTTCTGTCTGATTGGATGCTCAGGCCTCCTTGGGGAAGGGCCCCCTGGCGGGTGTCAACCTGTGGTTTCACGAAGGTCTTTGCGTCTCATACTCCTCCCCAGTGAGGCAGCAGGGTAACGGCCCCCCAAAGACGGCCAGGGCTGCCTTGAGGTAGGGGCGGAAAAGAGCTCCAGAAAAGAGCTGCTTTGCCAGATGGGCGGACACACGCCATGTACCTGGCGCCCCGTGGCCTGCTCTGGCGGAGACACCACGTCCGGCACAGCAGCTGCGACGGGGGCTGCTGCGTGGTGGGTCTGTGGTTGTCCACTTTGTCCTGTGTCTGCCTGGTTTGTAGGTGCCAGACTGGTCAGTTAAGTGGGGGAGATGATGGGGTTCACACCCAAGTCACAATATGGATATCCTTCCATTTACCCCATCTAGGTGGAGGCCATTCCAGAGGGCTCCACGTGGCCTTTCCCCCAACAATAGTTGGGCCAAAGAACCTCCCTGGGGTTCTGCCAAGTGCCAAGACAGTCCATACCAGTCATGTGCCCAGAGCCAGGGGAAGTAACCCTGGGTGGGGCCGGGCACCCAGTGGGCTGGGCCAGGGTCCCGCAGCTGGCCAGGCCTCCGAGCCCCCCCTCTACATGGGGCCGCGGTGATGCTTTGACCCCCGGCCGTCAGGGTCGACAGCCCCAGAGCCCAGCATTCCTTGAAATATCTGGGTGCTCCCCATTGCCCTTGCTTGATTGTCTGGGTAAGCAACCAAAGGCTGCTGGGGAGGGGGAAGGATGGCGGATCAGGGTCACATGACTGGCCGTCGCTACCGCAGCGCCTCTGCTCCTGGGGGGCTGACCCCACTGTGATCCGAAACTGGCTCAGGCTCAAACAGCGGCCAGGGGCCCTGACTCTTTATTGGGGGGTTCGGGGCTGTTCTCAACCTCCCAGCTGTCCATCCTTGGCTTTTATTTTATAATATAGCTCGAGCATCCCCTTGCTGGCTGCCCGTCCGTCTCGCCGTGGGAATGCCGTGTTCTCCTGGCCTTCTCGCCAGCTCTCTGCCTCAGGGGCTCCTGACTGCTTGTCCACCCCGGCTGCTCCTCGTTAGATGGCACCCACACTGCTTCCGAAGGCCGGGGGCTGCCACTGGCTTCCATTGCTCCGGGTCCAGCCTCCCCGTGGCCATCACGGAGTCCGGTTCTGAAAGAGTGGGTCCTGCCACCCGTCCCAGCCTCCAGCAGGTGACCCCCAACCTCCTCACCACAGCGGGTGAGCTTCTCTCTGGCACATGCTTTATTGCACTGGGAAATGGGGTGCCCCTCAGGGCCCCTCATGGAGCAGAGCCAGCTGGCAAGCTTTCTGGCTGTGGTCAGCTGAGTAGTGACCCCCAAAGGTGCCAGGTCCCGGTTCCTGGAACCTGTTAGCAGGCCCTTATGTGGCAAAAGGACCTTTGCTCGTGGGGCTGAATGAAGCTTCTGGAGATGGGCCCGATGCCATCATGAGTGTCCACAAGGGAGGCAGAGGGCAGCTGAGGGGCAGAAGAAGGGGATGCGACGATGGGTGCTGAGAAAGCTTTGAGGATGCTGTGTGCTGGCTTCAAAGTCAGAGGAAGGGGCTCTAGGAGCTGGAAAAGCTGAGGAGAAGGACCCTCCCCCAGGGCCTCCAGGGGGCCAAGGCCCTGCCCACACCCAGGCCCCGTCCCTGGAACCATTTCTGTTTTCTGGTCTCCAGCATCGCGAGACAATAAATGTCTGCGTTTGTATTTGTAAGGCCCCGGCCTCCCCAGCTAGGCTGCAACCTGGCTGGTTTGGCATTTCCCAGTCGTTGAGTTTCAGCTGTGTTTCCTGTCCCCAAGCTGCCAAGTGCCAACCTGGCCATGGTTTAGCACGGTCTAAATCCTGCCTCACGGGAGAGGACCCCAGTGCTGACAACCCCTCCCTTCCCTTCTCTGCACCCAGCACCTTGGGGTCCCGTGTCTGCTGCGACACTCTCCCAGCACCTGCTGGCACAGGTTGGCCCAGGCCCGCGGGTGCTCTGTCTAAACCACTTCATATCGTGGCCAGCCCAGAACCCCTGGCAGCCTTGAGAGCAGGAGCCCCAGTCCTAGGTGGGATATCTGGGGAGTCTCCACCGCTTCCCTTACTAGTAGAAAGCCGTGTCACTGGAATTGCTTCCAGAAAGCGTGATGCCAGGCATGGGCATAGGTTCCAGGGGCTTCCTTACCTGCTTGGAGTGGGGCAGGGGTCACGGCCAGACCAGCTCGATTCTTGGGTGCCCCCCAGGTGGGACCCCCTGGCCTTGCCTCTCCCGGGAGCTTCCCCTCCACTCCCCACCAACTGCGCTGTCCCACCCGCCCGTGAATCCTTCCAACATTGCAGTGGCTTCACCCTTGACCTGGAGATTTTGCAGATATTTGTTAGTTTAGGTTCTTCATTATGGCGGCCCCTGATGTCAAAGAACTTGTTTCTGTGTTCATCAGGTAGACTATGTTATGCCACGGTGACGGATAAGCCAGGAATCCTAAATGGCGTGGCACTGGTTTAGCAGCTGGCTGCCGGCTGTGCTATAGCAGAGGCTGGAACGACGGCGAGACGGGTGATGCGGGGGCCACGTGTTTGTTAAAAACATCCATGGCCACCTGGGAGAGAGGCCGCAGAAGGTGCTTCTGCCAGTTTGGATGTACTATGTCCCCCAAAAACCATATTCTTTAATGCAATCTTGTGGGAGCAGACTGAGCTGTCTGTTGATTAGGCTGGAAACTTTTGATTAAATTGTTTCCATGGAGATGTGGGCCCCACCCATTAAGGATGGGTCTTAATTAGATCACTGGAGTCCTATAAGAGCTCACACAGAGCAGAGGGGGAAAAATGCCCCAAGAGAAGCTGAGAGAGATATTGGAGATGGCTGTTGAAAGCAGATGTTTAGTCATTTGGAGATGCTAGCCCGGAGTTTGCCTGGGAGAAACTAAGAGAACAGCCCCAGACCATTAGAGAGAAACATCCTGGGAGAAAGCCGTTTTGAGACCAGAACCTGGGAGCAAAGGACCAGCAGACGCCAGCCTTGTGCCTTCCCAGCTGACAGGTGTTCCAGACCTTTGGCCGTTCTTCGGTGAAGGTGTCCTCTTGTTGATGCCTTAGTTTGGACACTTTTATGGCCACAGAAATGTAATTTGTAACCTAATAACTCCCCTTTGTAAAAGCCAATCCATTTCTGATGCATTGCATTTTGGCAGCTTTAGCAAACTGGGACAGCACTGGAAAACAGAATGGCTTATGTGCTGGTTTGTGGTTTGTGTCTTCATGTCCCAGGGTTGCTATGACAAATGTCACGTGGGTGGCTGAACCACAGGAATTTACTGTCTCGGGGTTTTGGGGACCGGAAGTTCAACATCAGGGCATTGGCAAGGCTGGCTGTATTCTGAAGTCTGTGGGGTTCCAGCACCCTCCACCCCTTGTGTCTCTCTCCTGGGTCTGCCCTCGAATCCCACTGCCATCTGGCTCCTCTGGCTGAGTCTGGGTTTCCCCGTCTCGTAAGTGTGAGAAACAAGCACCATTCCTGGAAAGGAATAAACGCTCACCCGATTGTGGAGAAGAAAACAATTTATTCACGATCCTGCAAGAACGGGTGCCCAACCAAAATGTGGGGGGTTGGCTCCCAGAACAATAGACCCAGCAGTATTTATTCCCTACGCCTAACCGCAAGTCCCTCCCCTGTTTCTCCAGTGGCTGATACTCCAGAGGTTACATTCTATTCCACAAGCCTAACTATTGCCTGTGCGAATTTGAAACATGCAGCCCATGCAAATTGGAAACATTTGAAAAAAGTCTCCTGGGCAAACTTGAAACATTTGAAACAAGTCTCCACCCCTCTTTCCTTTGTTCTTTAACTGCAGAGCCAGTCTGAGCTAGTTTGGTAACAACTTCAGCTATTTTAGGAACCTCTACCCCCAAGTCTCCACCTTGCAAGGATAGTGGGCGGATAAACAGGAGGACTGGCCACCAATTACAACTTGGCTTCTTAACTCTCTGCCATTCCCGCGAGCTGCCCCCACCCTGTGTGAAAGCTAAACTTAATTTAATTCTCACATGAGGAGCTCAGCTCTGTGGATAAAGCCTGCCCTGACTCAGTTTGACTTCATCTAAACAGGATCTTCAAGGTTCTGCTTCAGAAATGAGTCCACACCTCGCTACGGACGCGTCTCCAGCGGTCCTGTTTCCAGAGGGAGTCCACCCATGGGCCGGGAAACTGTCCTTGTGAGGGACGCGGCTCCCCTTCCGTCCACCGTGGATGCTCTTGGCTGGGTGGGGGCGGAAGTGCCCGAGAGCCACGCGCTCAAGAATGAACGCCCCCCTCCATTTCCAACAGAAACGAAAGTGAACGGGGAGATGGCCCAGAAACGTGGACCTGTGCCAGCTTGGAGAAGCCCGTGGCCTTAAGACTCGAGATTTCAAACAACTTGGTGAGACAAATTCCTGGAAAATGCCTGCGTCAACGAAGCAACACCAGAATCAGACCCAGGGCAGGCCCTGCACCCCCAGCCTGAGAGCCCCCGGGGAGTGGGGAGCACAGAGACCAAATCACCCCTGAGATTTCCACTCGCCGTGTCAGGGTGCCACGCCATCGTGCCCCGGTGCCCCCTCCAGGAACAGCACCGTGTGCTCATCGCCCCAGATCTCCAGGTGCACCCCCAGCCCCCCCACCCCAAGCCAGCCTCCCCACAGCTCTTTCCCTCCTCTTTAGCTGTCTGGGTTTGGCCCAGCTCTCACCTCCCGCCGGCCTCTGTCACGCCCTGTTTCCATTACTGAACGGGCCCCCACCTCTGCCCCTCCAAAGCCGCCCTCCATCCTGCGGCCAGAACTGAGTGGGTCATTGATCTGAATAAGCCCTGACAACCCCCTTGGGCCCCAGGAATCCCCCCCACCCCAAGGAGAGCGGGGGCAGCTCACCGAGGCGCAGCCTGGGGGTGCTGGGAGGCGGCCTCTGCACGGGCGCTGGGGGCAGCAGGGCAAACGGGCGCAGCAGCTGGAGGTGCAGGCCCCTCTGAGGGCTGCGCAGTCCCCACCTGGACACCCCTGGCCTCGCCCCCCCCAACGCGGCCCTTCCCTGATGAGTCCTGTGCAACCCCAGCCAGCACCTGCCCACCTGCCTTGGGAACTCGGTCACAGATGGATGCTTGTCCCCAGAGAGCGGGCCCCTGTCCCCCAGGCCTCTGGACATCGGTCTCCTCTGCTCGCGGTGCTTTCCCCCTGCCTGGTACACGAGCATGTGCACACTGGTGCAGGCACACACCACACGCATGCCCATGTACACATGCACATGTGTGTGCACACACAGATACACGTCCCACCTCCTCATCCCCCTCGCCAGCCTGCCCTGGGCGGGGCCAGGGACTCTGCTGGAGGTGGGGGAGGCCGAGGCCCGGCTGGGAGGCAGGACAGAGGATGGACGAGGCCTCTGGACTGAGCAGTTCTGGCTCCTAGGGCTGCAGGGCTAGGCCTGACCCCGGGGAGAGCTGGGGAGCCCCCGAACAGGGGTGGGGGAGGGAGGCTTAGAGGACCCGCCCACCCCACAGGAAGCCGGGAAGGGGAGGGACCCCGCACCCCCTTGCTGGGGCCTCCTGTGTCAGGGGCTGTGGCCAGGGATGGCCAGTCCCAGCCGGCCAGGGCCCCTGAGGTTCTGCTTCCCAACAGCAGCTTTCGGCTGTCACCCCGGGTCTCCGGGGCCCTGCTTTGCCCTTTAGGAGTTTGGATCCCAGAGCCGGGGTAGGACGCAGATGGGCCCGGCTGTGGGGGAGGGGATCCCGAGACTGCCAGGGTTGGGGCACGTTCCCCCAGTGGCCCACTTTGGGGGCGTGGGGGGCCTTCCTGGGCCCTGCCACCCAAGCCTCCCACCCCCTGGGTGTTAGAAACCCAGGGGCCTGGCACCCCAGTCCTCACCATTCCCAGGAGCGTCAGGGCTGGGCCCCCGAGTAGCGCTGGGTGGGGGGCTCCCTTGAGGCCTGGCAGGGCCACTGGCTGCAGGGACTGTGGTCCAGGGGCTCCCCTGCCCTGGTTGTCCCCTCGTTTTTTGGCTTTCTGTTCCCACCCGTCACCGCAGGAGAGTGGAAAGTGCTGTTTGTCCTGGAGAGTCCGCTGGGTGCCTTTGGAGTGGATATCTGGGGTCCACGCCTGCCATGGACACGGGGACGGGGCTGGGCCCGGGGGTCCTGTGGGTGCATCGAGGGGCTGCCTGGGGCCCTCCGTCCGCCTGCCATTCGCAAGGCACCCAGCACTGTGCACTTCACAGTGTGTGGACTCCTGTCCTCCCGAGACTGTCACCCTCCTCTCCAAGGTGGCCGGCTGGGTGGCCGTGCTGACCGCTGTGCCTCGGTGTGCCAGTTTGAATGTATTGTGTCCCCCAAACGCCGTTATCTTTGATGTAGTCTTGTGGGGCAGACGTTTTGGTGCTGATCAGATTTGCTTGGAATGTGCCCCACCCAGCTGTGGGTGATGACTCTGATGAGACAGTCCCATGGAGGTGTGGCCCCGCCCATTCAGGGTGGGCCTTGATCAGTGGAGCCATGTAAATGAGCTGACTCAGAGAGAAGGAACTCAGTGCAGCTGGGAGTGACTTTCTGAAGAGGAGCAAGCTTGCCAGAGAGGAACATCCTGGGAGAAAGCCATTTTGAAACCAGAACTTTGGAGGAGATGCCGGCCACGTGCCTTCCCAGCTAACAGAGGTTTTCCGGACACCATTGGCCATCCTCCAGTGAAGGTACCCGATTACTGATGTGTTACCTTGGACACTTTAAGGCCTTAAGACTGTAACTGTGTAACCAAATAGTAACCAAATAAAAGCCAATCCATCTCTGGTGTTTTGCATTCTGCAGCATTAGCAAACTAGAACACTCGGTTTCCTCGTATGGAAAACGGGGTGATAACAGCACCTGCGGCACGGCCCGGGCAAGGAGCATGTGAATCACTTGCCCAGTGCTTGGCTGAAGGAGCTGCTCCCGACAGGCTTTCTTCTGTGTTTAAAATCATAAGACATCTGGTGAGCGGCGAAGAGTTTATAAACATCCGTGCATAGGTCAGAGAAGAAGAACCGGGCAAACCCCTGCTCCCCAGCCTGGTCAGGAAACAGTTTGCGTCCTCTACGTCCCTGCACGCCCACCGGCGTGGGGCCCCTAAACCGTTTCCCATTTGGGGCCGGGAGCCCGGGCGGCCAGCACCCCTGGCTGGGAAGGCAGGGGCACAGCTGCCCTCTTGGGCGGAGGCTCCCAGGAGGCAGGTCACCCAGCAGCGTCTCCGGGTTGTCTGGCAGCCGCTCCCGAGTCTGCAGGGCCCTGTCGTAATTTCCGGGGGCTGCTGTAACAGAGCCCCACAAACTGAAGGCGCAAACCACAGACGCATGTTGTCTCTCAGTTCTGGCTGCCAGACATCCAGGAAGCAGCTGGGCTGGTTCCTTCCGGAGGCCCCGAGGGACACCTGCTCCCCAGCTGTCCAGCCTCTGGTGGCCACCGGCTGACCCTGGCGTCCCTCGGTGGGGGGCACTCCCTCCACTCTCTGCCCCCGTCACGGCTGTCTCCTCTGTCCAGTCTATGAGGACCCCAGACAGTGGGTTTAGGGCCCGCCTAGGCCAGCATGACCCCATTGGTGCTGGCTGGAGCTGCCCTGTACCCCAAAAAGGCCGTGCTCTTTCACCCCATCCCTGGGGCTGCCGCCCTGTGGTGGGTGGGGCCTTTCGATCAAGTTGTTTCGATTGAGATGTGACCCGCCCTGTTCAAGCTGGGTCTTAATCCTTACTGGAGCCCTTTACGAGAGGATAAAGGACAGGGAAGATTAAGAGATGCTCACAGGAAGCTCACAGGAGATGCCCCAGAGAAGTCGAGAGAAACACCCCAGAGAGGCTCAGGGGACCCGCGGGACAGAGGCCCCCGCAGCCGGAAGCCGAGGCCACAAGACCCGGAGAGAAGGACGAGCAGCCGCAGCCACGTCCCTCCCACGTGCCCGGAGAGAAGGACGAGCAGCCGCAGCCACGTCCCTCCCACGTGACAGGGGTGTCCCAGGTGCCGGCGGCCTGTCCTCAGGCCCAGTGTCGTCCTGCTGGTGCCTCGACGTGGACATTTTCACGGCCTCAGTGCTGTAAATTTATAAGCTAATGAATCCCCATTGTAGAAGCCACCCCATTTCCGGTACACTGCACTCGGCAGCTCCAGCAAACCGGAACGAACGCCATCCTGACTTGACTGCAAAGGCTCTGCTTCCGAATGAGGTCACGGCACAGGTGCGGGGTCGGGACTTGAACATGTCTTTTAGGGGTACAAGTCCCTTCTGGGGGGTTGGGAGGGTCACCAGGGGTCCTGGGGAAGGGGCTCCCCCCGGCTGGGACATGGCTGCCCTCTGCTTTCTGCTTCTAGACACGCCCGGCCTGGCCCCGGGGACCCATTCCCGGCTCTCTGTTCTGGGGCCCCGTCCCTGTCTCCTGGGGAACCTGTTGTCCTTCTCCAGAGGGACCCCGTTCCCTGGGCCTGCACCCCCTCGTGCTCTGCTGGCACGTCCTCCAGTGGCACCTGGGGAAGCAAATCTGGGGGGACCGGTGGCCGGATAGAGACTCGAGTGAGAAACCCTTGTCCCTCAGAACCCTAAGCGACCCACGGTTCCGTCCTCGCCACCGCTGCTGCTGGAGAGAGTGTGAGCCGTGCCAAGGCTCGGTGCCCTCCATGACCCCCTTTCTCCCCAGAGGCCATGCCCCCCGAGTGCCGACATCGCCCGTGACAGGCCTCAGCCTGGTGACCCACATCCTCCAGCTTTGGAACTTTCCTCGAGTGACTTCACTGATGTTCTCTGCTCTTCTGTTTTCTCCGTCCTCTCCTTCCAGAATTCAGATAAGAATCCAGATGCCTGACCTCCTGAACCCACCCCCCGGCTTCTGGACTTTCATCTCCTATTTTCTGCTCCTGCGGTGGAAAAACGGAGGTAAAGTGGGGGAGAGCGAGGAGAAAATGAAACCCACACCCGGAGCTGGGGCCTGGGGAGGGGCCGGCACCCCAGTGGCCTCTGCTCCCGCCGGGTGGGCAGGTGGGGGGCAGAGCGGCCGAGGGAGGGCGTGGAGAGAGGTGGGGTGGCCTCGGGCCCGGCCACTGCCCCACGCTGCCCGGGCGAGCCGCAGGCCACACACAGGCCATGTGACGACCGAGCCCCCGGTGGCCCCGGAAGCAGATGGCTGCGTCCACATCCCCAGCCCCCATCTCGTGCAGAGTGTCTCGTGCGGCCTCCCTAAAGGGAAACGTGAGAAGCAGGTTAGGGGTGGCGTGGCTCAGCCTGGCCAAGTTTGGACAGGTCACAGGGTCACCCCAGCACCCATGTCCCAGGTGGAGCCCCAGGGCTGGCAAGGCTCTGGGGTGGCGAGCTGATCCAGCCAGTGAACTGAGCGGGGGCTCAAGACGTTGCAAGGCCCTGCCTCCCGCTGTGACGTACGACTTAAAAGAGCAGGAAAGGAAGGAGCACAGCGCAGGGCCCTCCATCCTCAGCGTGGGGCATGGACGGAAGCCCAGAAGCTTCCCTGACACACTGCGATACCTCCTGGCTCGTGTGACTGCAGAGCTGGGGCGGCTGGAGCCACGCTCCGTGTTTGACCACCTGGCCTCCTCTGTCATCTGGCAGTTAAGGCGGTGACCTGGAGAGGGTGGGGTCCTGCAAACTGGAATGGGGACACATGGGGGGCCTGGGAGAACCCCAACTCCCCACGTGCCCTCATGTGTCCCAGGCAGCCAGAGCAAGCCCTCTCCTTGCCAGGTGAGCTTGGAGGCCCTGTCGCTCCCTCACCTGCAGGACACGCTACATCTTGCTGGAGGAAACCCAGAGGCTCCTTCCCAGCTCCCCCAGCCCACCTGGGCGTGTGACCAGAAACCCCGAGTTCTGCTGCTAGCTCAGGCCTTTGGGGTTGGCGTCTGCAGATGGGGTTAAGACCTGCTCGGGACAGCACGAATCACTCAGGGGGCTCCGGAGACCTGGTCAGCTCAGATACAGGTAGAGAGGTTTATCCCAAGGAATCACCTCCTGCAATTGCAGGGGCTTGGCCAGCCTGAAATCCACCTGACAGGCCCCGGGCTGGCAGGCAAAAACTCTGGTGAGGATGGTGCTGGGAAGACCCTCCTCCACATCACCCACTGGCCACGGGCAGGTTTAGCCGCTCGTGTGCCGGGGGTCAGGGCCTCGTTCCGCACTGGCTGCCCCCCGCCCCTCCACTGCGCTTCTCCGTGGGTCACTCCCGAGACGGCCTCTCGCTCCCAGCAGAAGGAGCAGGAGGGAGAGCAAGAGGGGAAGAGCAGGTGGAAGCCAGCGCCTGGGTACAGGGGACCCTTGGAAGTGACATCCCATCATCTCAACTTTATCCTGTTTATCAGAAGCAAGTCCTGGGTCCAGCACCCAGTCGAGAGGAGGGGGCGCCCTGGACATGGTTGTGAGGAGACAGGGTCATGGGGCATCGTGGACGCTGCCCGTCTCCACGGACACTCACCACTTGGCAGCACCTGGTGATGTGACCGATTCAGGCTGGGAGCAGACCCGAGCCAGGAGGAGGATGTGTGCTGGGGAGCCTGGCCTCTCCCGTCACCACCCCAGCACTCGCCCCCGAGAGCCGCACATGGCTCTGCTGCGCCGTCCTAACCTGCCCGTGTCTCGCCTGGTGCCACGACGGCCTGTGGCCAGGTTGGCAGCAGAAATGTGTGGCCGCATCCCGGGGGACCCACCTGCTCTGGGAAGGCTGCGGGGTTTTCCCCTGCCTTCGACACTTCTTTTCCTTCTCTTTTTAAAGATTTATTTTACTTTTCCGAGCAGTTTTAGGGTTACAGAAAAATCATACAGAAAGTGTAATTTTCCTGTGCACTCCCACCAACACACATGGTTTTCTCTATTAACATTTCACGTTATTCTGGTACTTTTTTACAATTTAGGAAGCACTAGTGTAGTCACAGGGTTACTGAAGTCTGTAGTTTACAGTAGGGTTCGCTCTTTGGGTTGTGTGGCTCTATGGTGCTTTTTTTTTCATTTTTAAATCGTCTTTATTTTGTATGATAAACTTACAATAAAATGTACCTGTATAACTGTACAATGAGATAGGTTATGAGGTATTTGTACACCATGTAATTGCTATCACAGTCAAGGTAGAGAACATTTCCATGTTCCCCCAAAAGTTTCCTTATGCCCTGTGGTAATCTGCGCCCCCCTACCCCCGCCCCTACAACTAACTCAACTAGCTAAACTAGGCGGAGCTTCTGCAATAATAAATCCTTAGCATCATAACTACTACAGAATTAGAATTGTGAGAATCTTTTACTCTTGGTCCCTGGCTGTACATTATTTTTCTTTTTCTTTTTTAATGCAATAGTTTTTTTTTTTACTTTATCAAAAAAAAATTCAAACAAAACAAAGGAATAAGAAAAACAACCTAAAATAACTATTGCTTCTAACATAGCCCTACCATACCCCACGAAAATTAACAAACCCTAACAAAACAAAGGAATAAAAAAAAAAATGACCTAATATAACTGCATTTCACATTATTCTGGTACTTTTTTACAATTTAGGAAGCACTAGTGTAGTCACAGGGTTACTAAAGTCCGTAGTTTACAGTAGGTTCACCCTGGGTTGTGAGGCTCTACGGTGCTTTTATTAAAAGCATTTTATGGTGCAGCAGGTATATGGCTGAAAACATCCCATATCGATCCCTTCCTGGCCCCTGATTCCAAGCCTCCTCCGGATCTGGGGGTCCGGCCCACCCTTTGCTTATATGGCTCGGCGTCCTGGCCGCTCCGTGGAGTTACTGATTGGAACTGGGAAGACGCCCGTGGAGGCCTGAGCCTGGCATGCCCAGCTCCCCAGCACACTGGGCAGCTCCAAACAGCAGGAATTTATTCTCCTGTGGTTCTGGAAGCAGGAACCAGAAATCCAGGTGTGGGCAGGGCCACTCCCTCCCAACCCTGTGGGGAGGCCCCCTCCTGTCTCTTCTGGCTTCCGGGCTGGCTGGCCAGCCTTGGTGTCCCTCGGCTCGTGGCAGCGCCTGCCTCCGTCACCCGTGGCCTCCTCCCCATCTGGTCCAGACTTCCCTCTTCTTCCAAGGAGCCCGGTCATGTTGGGTCAGGCCCTGGCCAGTGCGGCCTCCTCCTAACTGGCCACACCTGCAAACACCCTGCTTCCAAATGAGGTCCCCAGGCCTGGGGCGTGGGGCTCACTTTTTGCCTCATGACTCCAAAGGAGCTGCCCTGTGGGAGGTGGACCGGCCATCTCGTGCATCGTTCCAACCACAGCTAGGGGCCAAGGCAGCTGCCCCTACGGGACCCAGCACCGGGAGCAAACGGATGGTGCCCTGTGCCAGTTTGGATCTATTATGTCCATCAAAAGCCATGTTCTTTAATGCAATCTTGTGGGGGCAGATTGATTCATCTTTTTGATTAGGGTTTGACTTCTTGATTGAAAGTTTCCATGGAGATTTGACCCTGCCCATTCATGGTGAGTCTTGAGTAGTTCACTGGAGTATTTAAGAAAGAAGCTAACAGCCGACACAGACCCAGATGCCAGCTGACGCTTGGAGATACTTGGAGATGTGGACAGAAGGACATGTGGAGATGCCAAGAGAGGAAGCCCAGAGTTTGCCCTGGAGAAGCTGAGAGAGACCCAGAGACATTTTGGAGAAAGCAACTTTGAAACCAGAACCCAGGAGCAAAGGACCAGCAGATGCCGGCCATGAGCCTTCCCAGCTGCCAGAGGGGTTCCGGACGCCACCGGCCTGTCTTCAGTGGAGGTGTCCTCTTGTTGATGCCTTAGTTTGGACACTTATGATCTCAGAACTGTAAATTTGTAAATTAATAAATCCCCTTTGTAAAAGCCAATCCATTTCTGGTGTTTTGCGTAACAGCAGCTCTAGCAAACTGGAATATGCTGTTTCCCCCAAACCAGAACCCACAGGTGAAGTTGGAGCGGCCCCTTATGATTAGGCTAACGTGCCAGTCACAGTATCTTTGCATCTTGTCCCTGTCGGTCCTTCTTCTCTGGTTTGGAGATTTCAATAACCAGCAAAGGGATGCTTGGATAGAGAACAAAATACCGGGTCGTTGAACTGGAAGCTGTGGGGTTCTCTGCCACTGGGGCAACAGGCCCTAAAGGGGGCCAGGGCGGTGGCTGGGGTGATTCTATTGAGAGCCAATGTAGGTTCTGCTGCTCACCGTGGGTGGTTCCTGAGGGGCCGGGGAGGGCTATGGCGACTCGACACGAGAGGCTCAGATCCCCCAGGAAGGGTTGGGACCCCCACCAGGTACAGACCCCTGACCATCTCGGGGTACGTGGGGTGGGACGTGGAGGCGATGCACCGTGGCTTTGCAGCCACTGCAGAAACAAACATTCTGGGGTTTCTGTCGATATTTCTTTTCTTGCAGAGACATAAAACTGTTATAGCATGAAACCCTCTTTCTTTTCTCTACTTTCTCTTTCCACCATTGTGGTGCCTGCATGTGCGGTCAGTGGCTTCTTTAAAGTTGATTTCCCAGGTTGTGGAAGAGTGGGGACCAAGCCAGGGAGGGGCACCCACCCTGGGACCCTGGAGGTCACTGTTGCAGTGACCTGTGAGATCCTGGGGTCACGGCCTGTGCACATGCAGTTGTAGGAGTGATATTTTCTTTATATTGGGTGGGAGCATTCTTGTTTTTGGAAGTGTGAGTGTGGGAAGAGGTGTGTGTGTGTGAAAGAGAGAGAGAGAGAGGGTTGGATGGACAAGGGGGTGGACAGTAGTGGACATTCGGGATCCTGAGAAGGGAAACTTTAGTGGACAATGATCGCTGCTCTTGGCGGGAAGCAGAACCCCATCTCCCTCTTGGATATTAAAAGGACCCCAACATCCCCTTCCCCCCATCAACTGCACCCCTTAACCCCCTTTGGATTTTGAGGAAGGGATGCAGATGCTCAGGAACAATTAGAGATAGTTCGTCAATGTTGGTTGGAATGTCTGGTGAGCAGGACTGAGCCAGGTGGGATTTCTAAAATGACCCCAAGATACCCCACCTTCATCCCCGAAACCCAGGGATGTGATAGTGTACACTCTTTGGCCTGATTGGCCTTATAGTGCGGGATTCTCCAGCACAGCCTGCTCCGACCATGAGCCCTTACACATGGAGCATTTTCTCTGGCTGGTGGCAGAGGAGATGGGAGACATTTAAATGTGGGAAGGACTTGCCATGCCCTGGCTGAATTGAAGTTGGGGGGCCATGTGCCCAGGAACATGGGTGGCCTCCAGACTGCAGAGAGGGGCCCCCAGTTGATGACCAGTAAGGAAACAGGGACCTCGATTCTACCACCACAAGGAACCAAATCTGCCGACAACCTGGACAATCCCAGCAGCAGATGCTTCCCAAGCCTCCAGGGGATAGCCCTGTGCCCCCCGATACCTCTAGCTTGGCCTCTGAGACCTCAACAGAGAATCCCACCCCGACGTCCGGCCATAGAGCTGGGAGCTCTTAAGGGCACAGTGTTACGTGGCTGACTGTGCTGTTTGTTACGCAGCACAGGTCACCAGCACACTGGGTTCTGGCACTGGTCATGGAGCCACGACCCGGCCAGTGCTGTTTCCTGCTGCCTGGCTTCCTTGGCTCTCTGTCCTTCCCAGCCTGTCCCCCCCAGATTCGATGAATGACTCCGTACCCTTCCATCTACTTCAAATGGAGCTTTTTATCTGGCTGGGTATTCTCCCCCCACGACGAGTGAGGGCCGATGACCAGAGGGTGGCCAGGTGGGTGGGGGGAGCAGGCACAGCTGGGGGCCATGGAAGGTCCTCTTTAACCTGGATGGCCATGGTGAGCCCCTGTGTCAGAGGGATGCTGCCATCTGGGGCCACCTGGGACTGTCAGAGGCAGCTGGGCTCCTGGGGCTGGTGGCCACGGGTGCTGGGAAGCAGAGAGGAGTGCAGGCTATTCTAGAACGCAGGGGGCCAGGCAGGTCCCAGCACAGGGTGAGGGTCCCAGAGCGACTGGGAGAGAGGTGGGGCAAGGGCAGGCAGCGGTGCTCCTGGGCACGGGGGATCAGGGGGTCTTCCTGGCAGCTGGGCCTGGGTCCTGCAGCTTCCCTGGGAATGGGAGCTCCAGGGTTCCCCAAGATTGGGGATCCTGGCCCCGGGGACTGGTTAGGGCCCCGGAAGTGTCCCTCTCTGTGTTGGCAGGGCTGGGGGTGGTGTGGGTTCATACGTGGCCATCAAGGGGCTGCAGGCTGGCCTGGTGACCAACCTGTCCAGCCCCCCAGGAACCCCTGGAGTGTCAGCCTCTTTCCTTGGCCTGGGGGTCCCACCAGGTGGGAAGGGGGTGCCCTCTGCTAGGCCAAGAGCCTGCGACTCCCCCTCAGGGCCCCCTGGGGGGCAGGTCCCCACCGTGGCGTCAGGCTGTATCTGCCCCTGCGGTCCAGGCCATGGCCGGAGCGGATGGAAAACCAGAGGAAGGCGTTGAGCAGCATGGCATACACCTGGGCACGGGCGGAGGGGGCAGCCGCTGGGGCTGTGGCTCGGGGTTTGGAGGCTCTCGGCTGTCGGGGAGGGGGTGAGGCCAGCCCACCTCCCCCCAGGCCTCCCCGGGCGTGGGGCCTGCCCTCCCCTCTGGCAGATGGGGCAGGGGGACGGTGGGGGTACCAGGAGGGCCAGGACCACGCTGGTCAGGGCCGAGGCAACGCTGAGCCGTGTCCTTAGGAAGCTCCGGATCCCCTGCAGGCAGTCCTGGGAGGGGCGACATGACGGCCCCCGGCCCTGCTGAGCCAGGAGCTGGGGCAGTGGGAGGACAGGGGTGCGGGACAGTCCCAGGGAAAGCCCCCCACCCTGAGCAAATGCCCCTCCGAGCAGGAGGGAGCCCCGGCCCTGGGGGTCCAAGGGGGTGCCCGGCAGTGGAGGCAGGTGTGTCCCCCAACCGCCCACATTGTCCATATGGGGTCCCTGGCCTGGCACCCCAGGAGCAGGGCCGGGTCTGGCTCAGGCTGGGTGCCCAGCTAACAGGGAGGGAGGGACCCTGCAGCCAGCGGGGGTGGGGGTCCCCTGGCTCATCCTGGGGCCCAGCATCAGCAGTGTGTCTCCCCAGGAGCAGAAGTGACCTCTCCAACCACCCCACTTGGCTGTGGGAAGGACGCTGGTTTGGGGGCAGGATAGTAAAGTGCCCCCGTCATGGGCCAGGACGCCATGGCCGAGCTGGGGAGGAGGGGCCTGGCTGCACATCACCTCTGGCCTCCCTGTGGCTCGCGCCTGGGACAGGGCCAGTCTCAGGGACACGGAGCAGGGCTCGGCAGGGCACCTGTCACCACTCCCCACCCCACCACCACCTTCCTTTCTGGCCCTCGAGCAGGTGCCGCCCCGACCCTGGGCCCTGCTGGGTCACGAGCTGTCCACCAGCCTCTGGTCTGCATCGTGGAGGGACGCCAGGGCCTCTTGGCGCGAGATGGGGCGGGATTGCGTCCAGGCTGGCAGGGGGAGGGTTGCTGGGCAGGTGGCCACGGCCAGTACCGTCCCTCCAGCCGGCTCTCTCCCTCCTTGAGACACCCTTCCAGCCCTTTCTGCAGGGCGGGGATTGGGGAGCTGGGGAGGACTGGATGGGGGCTTGCCTGCCCTTACCCGGAACAGCCGACCACCCCTGCTCCAGGGGCCCACGGTGCTGACCAACCCTGTCCACCCCCCTCCTGCTCCCTGTACTTCTAGAGGATTCTGAGCGTGGGGACATTACAGGGTCTCCGTGCCCTCCATGCCTGGCCTCGGGAGGCCCCCACGCCGGCCACTGGTGAATGAATGAATGAGGGAGTGTGTCGCTGGGGAAGGGGCACTGGGTCCCGCTCGGACAAGGGGCTAGTCCTCACTATCAGGTGCAGGTTTAGCCAACCCACCTAACCCCTGGCCTCACTCCAGAGCCTTCCTGAGCCCTTTGGGGGCAGGTCTTGGCCTGGTCGGTGTTCCCGTGTCCCCCTCCTCACCTCTCTCCTGGCCTCCTCTTGTGGACACAGCTCCACTTCTGCATTCCCCAGGGGGCTGAAAGGTGAGTGCTTCCCACAGCACAGAAACTAGAAGAACAAACGGGCGGCTCTCAGAACCCCAAAGGTGGGCAGGGCTGGCTGCGGGATCCCTGTTGGACAGAAGGGGAAACCGAGGCACAAGAAGGACGCAGGGCCTATGTGGGGTCCAGCAGGGTCAGGGCCGATAGAGGCCAGGACGGGAGCTCAGGGAGTTGGGGCTCCCTGTGTGGGGATCTGCAGGCCCTGAGCCCCTGCGAGGAGGGCTGTGCTCCCTGCCTGCCCGCCTCCCGACGGTGCCCCTCCAACATAGGCCCCCCAGAGCTGCGGTGGCCGCCCAGAGGGCCCCACGCCCAGGGCAGGAAGTGGAGGTCCGCGGGCCGAGGCAGCGGGGGCCTGTGTCCAGGACCCTGCTCCACGCCTGACCCTGGGCCTGCCTGGCGCCCTTGGAGGCCGACTGGCCCGGGCCTGCTCACCGTGTCCTGGATGGCCGCCAGCTCCTGCCCCCCGCTGCCCGGCGGGCCCCTCACCGCCCGCTCGTACACCAGGTCATAGACATCCAGTGCAGTGTCCTCCACCTGCTTGGGGAGCGTCACGGGCAGGGCTCTGGCCCCGGAGACCCGGCTCCCCCTCTCCCCAGGCAGAGCCCCCTGCACACAGCCTGAGCTGCATGGACCCCCTGCTGGGCGGAGCTCCCCAAGGGCAGAGCCCCATCCCCAGGTGGCCACGGCCAGGCCCACAGCAGTTGCTGTCCCAGATCTGGGGCCTCTGTGGCGGGGACCATGCCCTGCACCGTGGGGTCAAGCCAGTGCACCTGCTCACTGGGACCCCAGCTCCGCTGCCCACCCCGGCCATGACCTTGTGGAGCCCTGGGGGACCCGCCTGGGGAGTGTCCATCCTGCTACTGTTGGTCTGGATATTGGGGGGATGGGGGAGCAGGGGCTGATGGCAGGGTCGGTGGAGAAGCAGGGAGCTCAGGCTCCAGGGATGCTTCTAGATCTTTCCCCGAGCATTCTTGGAAGCCCGGCAGCTGGGCTCACGGCAAGGCCTTTGGCCTGGGCAGTTGTGGGCGCCAGGGCCAGTCTTGGATGGGCGAGGCCCCCTGGAGGCAGACGGCAAAGAAGACGGTCCAGCGGCCTGGCCAGGTTCTCCCCTTGCCCCACACCCCAGCTTCACCAGGGCACAGCTGTTTCCTCTCCTCGTTGTCTCTGCCCCCCTCTAATCTGCCCTTCCCTGCCTTTGCCCACCCTACCCCCACCTCCAGCCAGCTGAAGGGCCCTCCCCTTGCCAAGGTATTCCTTCAACCATAACTTGAGTATTGCTTCCTCCAGGAAGTCCTCCCTGACTGCTCCAGGGGTCGCTGATTTTGAGCCTCCCGCTGCCATCCCTCTCCAGGGCCTCCTTTCCCACCTCAGAGACTCTGAGCCTCTCCTCTCCCCTCCACCCCTCCCCGGGCTAGGCTGGGGCCCTCTCTTGGCCTCAGGGTCCTCAAATGTGAAATGAGGGTCACGACCTGCCAGGCCCTTGGCTAAAGGTCACGGGCCGTCCCCACAGGAGGAGGTCCTTGAGAGGGCCGGGGCCCAGTGGGGCTGGCCTGGGGCTGGTGGGCAGGTGGCCGTGACATGGAGACCTCCTGGGACCACCCTCTGGGCTCCCTCCTCCCAGCTCTGGTGGCTCGTCTGCCCACTCCTGCCCTGGGGAGGCCCCGGGGGCTTGGCAGCTCTGGGTGGGGTGTCGCTGTTATTAGTAATAATGATAATACAGACTGTGGCCGGGGGCTCTAGACCCCACTAGGCCCAGCTGAGGAGGTGGAGCTCAGCAAGGCCAGGCCCCTGCCCGGATCCCACCATCTGCCTGTCACTGGGCTTCCTGGGGTCTGTGGGGACCCTGCCAGGCTGCCGGGGTCTTCAAGCCTTGTCTCCAGGGGTCTAGGGGCCCCTCCCCAGGATGAGGACCTGATCGGCAAGGAGGCTAGAGGCTCCCTGGGCGGCTGAGTGTGTGCCCACCAGATGGCGTCACCTGCCTGAACACGGGCCCAGGTGGGTGGGAGACCCTGCCAGGCCTCGTCCCCAAGCGTGGCTGACCCCCCGGCCGCCTGCTGGGCCTGGCTGCCCTCTGGGCCCTGCCCACTGTCTGCTACCAGGCCTTGCTGGGGGTGCTGAGGGGTCCCGGTGAGGCCCAGGGGTGCGACTGGGGGTGCAGGGTGGGGCCTGGAAGCACTCGGTAGGGTCTGGGGAGAGTGCCGGGGTGGGGGGCACAGGGGGTCTGTGCCTGAGCCCACATGGGGGCTTGGGGTGATTGGCTCAAGGGGAGGGGCCAGACACCGTAGGGGGCACACAGCTCCCCAGGGCCCCGGGGCCGCGCCTCTCGCCGCCGATGTGATCCGCGCAGGAAGCATTAAGGCGCCCACGATCAGTTTCCCCGGTGCAGCCTCCTCTGGGGACGGGGGGAGCTGCGGCCAGTCTCGCGCTCTGCGTCCATCCCGGGGGGCCTGGCCCCACGCCACAGAGCTTGCTGGCCTCGGGCTCCTGCCTGGGCCCCAGTGTTCCCAGGAGGTGGCAGCTGGAAGGCCTCAGGAGTGGGGGTCCCCAGGAGCAGGGGGGCAAAAGGGACCACGGGCACCCCACCCTCACCCTGCCGGGGCTGGTGACAGAGGACGGGCTCCAGAGCGGGCCTGATGGCCCCCTGCCTCTGCCTCGCCCTGAGATCCGCGAGGCCTCGGAGGTGGACAAGGCCCTGGGGCCAAAGGAGGAGACAGCTCAGACCCAGGCGGCACCCCCGGGGCAGCCAGGCAGGGCTGACAGGTGGGTGGGGGGCGGCAGAGGGAAGGACGGGGGCTGCCACCTCCACCAGCCCCCACGCAGAGGAGGCAGGGAGCCTGTGCTCCTCCAAATATGGGGGTGGCAACACCGGCTGCAGAGCCCCCAGGGGCCTGGCCCAGTTCTGAGGGGGTTGCGGATGGGCGGTGTGGGTCTTAGGGGCTTGGACGACCCTCTGGACCCCGCCATCCTGCACCCGCTTTCTCCCCGTGAGCCCCATAGGCTGGCTGGGAGGATCCAGCAGTCCAGGATGTCCAGCTCCTCGCTCACCCTTGAGGTGCAGCTGGGGGGATGTGGACCCCAACTGGGCAGGGGAAGCCCGCGCCACCCCCGGGATGCCGGACCTAGGGGGCTCAGGACCCCTGTCTGGTGCTTGTTGCCCTGCGGGTGCTACCTCTTCTCTCTTCCCTCCTGAGAGTCACCCCAGCATCACTCGGGGTTACCAGCCTGGAACCAGGCCTGGAGAAGGGTTTCCTCTGCTGGACCCCCACAGGCAGGCCACAGCCCTTGGCCTCGGGGCCCAGCACCCGTCCTGGGGTCTGTCCTCTCTCACCAGCTCTGGCCGCCCAGCCCTGAGCATGGCTGCAGCTGGACCGTGTGTTGAACCCCAGTCCGGGGCCGGGAGAGGCCACTCACTCCCTGCAGCACTGTCATCCCCTGGGGCCTGTGCGCGGACTCCGGGGGCCTGGCTGCCTGACCCCTCCCCTGGAGCTGTGCCCCTCGCCCCAGGCCACCCCGCTGGAATCAGAGCTGGACGGATGGACGGAAAAAACAGACCACCACCTGTGGGGACCCGCACCCCACCCCCACCATTACCCGGCATCACCCCCGGTCTCCACCCACCTGCACCCCCAGGGAGGCTCCCACAGTGAACTCCCGCCCTGGGGCCATCTGGGCCAGCACCCCGCTTCCGGGCCGTCGGGGGCCACAGGACAGCTTTCACCTGGAGGGAGGCCTGGATCCCTGTCCTCACTTTCCCACCCACCGCCCCCCACTGTGTGGCTCCTGGGGGCTTCTCCTGGGACGCACGTCTCCTCTCCCACGGGGCCTGGCCTAACCGACCCCCCCGGGCTCCCCAAGGGGGCAGGGCTGAGGGCCCCAGGGAGAAGAGGCACCCCCGCACCCCGGCAGAGGGGTGCTAGGGTGCGGCGATGGCTGGAAGGGGCTGCTTGTCTCCTCCTCCTTCCCTGGGACCCCGGCCCACCCCCAGCCTGTCTGCCGGGCGGGCGCTCACCTGGTGGGGGCTGCGCAGTCTCCAGAAGGTCACCTGCACCAGGGCACAGAACGCCAGGGCGAGACACAGGAAGCCCTGGGGGACGGGGCGGTCACTCCCATGGCCGCTGGGCCTCCCTGGTCACTGGCACCGTGGGCTGTGCCCCGTGCAGGTAGCCCAGGGTGAGGCCGCGGGGTGGGCACACGGGGTCCGCGGCCCCTTCCGGGGATTCGCCCCCTCCCCCTGTGGACTCGCGGGGCCCACCGAGCCCGCAGCAGACGCCCCGGCCTGCCCTCTGCACGGGGGCGGTGATGGCGGGACTGGGGCACGAGCTGCAGGCCCTGCGGGTTGTTTTATTCTGTTTTCTGGTATTTGCAGCTGGACCTAATCCCGGCCTCTCCAGGGGTTCGCCCTGCCACCCCCGTGTGGGCTGCAGGACGCCGTGCGGTCGAGGTGGCAGGGAAAGGAGGGTCCCCAGGTGGCCGTGCCTCGGGGGACCCCTCCCCACACGGGCCGCCCTTGTCTGCACCCCGGCCTGGGTAGGTGCAGCCTGGGGCAGTTCCGTGGCCGCCTCTCCATCGCCCTCAGGTGACATCCCGGAGAACCGATGACCAACGGGTGCACAGAGACGTCCGTGGGTGCAGACGGGCCACGGACACGGGGCGGGGTGGGCAAAGACCAGGAAACAGTCCAGGTCAGGGAGCTGCAGCCGCGCAGGGAGCGTGGGGAGAACCGGGCACCCCCATGCAGGCTCAGGCACGGGGGCTGCCAGCTCTGCCGGGTGGGGGGCAGTGAGGGGGAGCCAGGGTGGGGGAGACAACTCCCTACCCTCCCTTCTGCGGCTCGGAGATTGTGGGGCCTGGGCCTGGGTT